>NC_090652.1:173929553-174162053 GCF_040937935.1 Hyperolius riggenbachi | reverse complement strand
TTCCTGCTTTGCCGGACACCACCTACTCCACTAGTTTGCCGGATTCTGTCATGGCAGTATGAAAGACAGGGAGGGGTTCCTCCAATAAATGTAAAATATTTTATATTTGTCATCATGCAGCTGAAAAAAGGCTGCTGTTTATTATTATAATTTAGAAAATAGATTTTATTTCTGAAATCTTGTATTTTTAATTTGGGTCCACTTTAAAATTAAATAAATATGGCAGCCCCATATACCTCTCTCACTTCAGTTGTCCTTTAAGCTAGACCCCATCCACATCCAGGGCCGTTTCTACGGCCGTGCGGCCCGTGCCGCTGCCCTGGGCGCAGAGGAAGGGGGGGGCGCTGTGATAGCGGGGGGAGCTGGAGCCGCTGGGAGGGCAGCCCGACCTCTTCCTCCCTCTCCTCTCCCGGCCGCCCTCCGTGCTCCCCCCTCGGACTGCAGCAGAATTAGCGCGCAGGGAAGCGCTGCTATACACAGTTACTTACCTCCCTGGATCCGATCGCCGCTCACACCCTGCTGGTCTCCTCTCTGCAATGTAGCCGCTGATACACACGTCACGCTGCTTCCTATGTAAACAGGAAGCAGCGTGTGTATCATCAGTGGCTACATTGCAGAGAGGAGACCAGCAGGGCGTGAGCGGCGATCGGATCCAGGGAGGTGAGTAACTGTGTATAGCAGCACTTCCCTGCGCACTAACTCTGCTGCAGTCCGAGGGGTGAGCACGGAGGGCGGCCAGGAGAGGAGAGGGAGGAAGAGGTCGGGCTGCCCTCCCCGTGGCTCCGGCTCCCCCCGCCATTATGAGGGGGCACCTACCTACTTAACCTATACTGGGCAAGCTACCTATCCTATACTGGGGGGCACCTACCTAATCTAACCTGTACTCGGGGGCAGCTACCTATCTAACCTATGCTGGGGGGCAGCTACCTATCTAACCTGTACTGGGGGCAGCTACCTATCTATCCTATACTGGGGGGCACCTACCTAATCTAACCTGTACTGGGGCAGCTACCTATCTATCCTATACTGGGGGGCACCTACCTAATCTAACCTGTACTGGGGGGCAGCTACCTATCTAACCTATACTGGGGGCAGCTACCTATCTAACCTATACTGGGGGCAGCTACCTATCTAACCTATACTGGGGGGCAGCTACCTATCTAACCTATACTGGGGGGCAGCTACCTATCTAACCTATACTGGGGGGCAGCTACCTATCTAACCTATGCTGGGGGGCAGCTACCTGTCTAACCTATGCTGGGGGGCACCTACCTAATCTGACCTGTACTCGGGGGCAGCTACCTATCTAACCTATACTGGGGGGCAGCTACTTATCTAACCTATACTGGGGGGCAGCTACCTATCTAACCTATACTGGGGGCAGCTACCTATCTATCCTATACTGGGGGGCACCTACCTAATCTAACCTGTACTGGGGGCAGCTACCTATCTATCCTATACTGGGGGGCACCTACCTAATCTAACCTGTACTGGGGGGCAGCTACCTATCTAACCTGTGCTGGGGGGCAGCTACCTATCTAACCTGTACTGGGGGGCAGCTACCTATATAACCTATACTGGGGGGCAGCTACCTATATAACCTATACTGGGGGGCAGCTACCTATCTAACCTATGCTGGGGGGCAGCTGCCTGTCTAACCTATGCTGGGGGGCAGCTGCCTGTCTAACCTATGCTGGGGGGCAGCTACCTATCTAACCTATGCTGGGGGGCAGCTGCCTGTTTAACCTATGCTGGGGGGCAGCTACCTGTCTAACCTATGCTGGGGGGCAGCTACCTATCTATCTGGGGGCACCTACCTAATCTAACCTATACTGGGGGCACCTACCTAATCTAACCTATACTGAGGGGCAGCTACCTAATCTAACCTATACTGAGGGGCAGCTACCTATCTAACCTATACTGGGGGCACTTATCTAACCTGTATTGGGGGCACCTACCTACCTAGCTAGCCTATACAGGTGGCAACTATACTGGCTACCTATACTGGGGGCACCTACCTAACTAACCTATACTGGGGGTACCTACCTATCTAACCTATGGTGGGGGCAACTATACTGGCTCCCTATATTGGAGGCACCTACCTAGCTAACCTGCACTGGGGGCACCTACTTATCTAACTTATACGGGGGGGGGGGGGTGCCTGCCTATCTAACATACACTGGGGGCAACTATACTGGCTACCTATACTGGAGGCAACTACCTGGCTAACCTATACGGGGGGCAACTTTACTGGCTCACCTATGCCTGGCCACCTATACTTGGGGGGGGGGGGGGGGGGGACCTATAGCTGGCTACGTATACCGGGGGGGGGGGGGGGGGCGCCATTTTTACACCCTCGCCCTGCGTGCATTTTAGCCTAGAAACTGCACTGTCCACATCTAACACCCAGCAGTATCTTAAAAGGTGGTGATGCTGCAGCAGCACCCAGCCATCACCTGACATAAACAGAGGAGCAATAACTTTGTTACTGCTGCATTGTGTGGTATAGGGACTAGAGATGGCCCGAACGGTTCAAACGTGAACTATGTGGATTTGTGTTCGTGGCGAATTGCGAACTTTATGCGACTTCAACCCGCCCCTATACTACATCATTGAGCTAAACGTTGACCCTCTACATCACAGTCAGCAGACACATGACAGCCAATCAGGCTGCACTCCCTCCTGGACCCCCCCCTCCTCCCTGCGATAAAAGGCAGCAGTGTCAGCCATTTTCTCACTCTGTCTGCTGCTGCATTAGTGAGAGAAGGGAGAGACATTGGAGGGATAGGGAAAGCGTTAGGAGGTCTTGGTAGCTTGCTCCTTGCTGATATTTTTTGCTGAAAAGCACCCCTGAAAAAGCTCTTTTGAGAGCTAATATTCTTGTGATGTGTTTTTTCTTTATTTTTTTTTGTGTGGCCCACTGACACTGCATATACAGCCCTGTCTGTCGCAGCTGGCCCTTGCTAATTGCTATACTGTGCCAGGCCCGTGCACACCTTTTCACAGCACCTGTGTGACTGCACATTGTATTCTACCACCAGTCACTTCATACCTTTCACTGAACCTGTGTGACTCCACACTGTATTATACCAGTCACTGCATACCTTTCACTGCACCTGTGTGACTCCACACTGTATTATACCAGTCCCTGCATACTTTTCACTGCACCTGTGTGACAGCACACTGTTTTATATACCAGTCACTGCATACCTTTCACTGCACCTGTGTGACTCCACACTGTATTGCACCAGTCACTGCCTACCTTTCCCTGCACGTGTGTGACTCCACACTGTATAATACCAGTCACTGCCTACATTTCACTGCACCTGTGTGACTCCACACTGTATTATACCAGTCACTACTTACCTTTCACTGCACCTGTGTGACTCCACACTGTATTATACCAGTCACTGCCTACCTTTCACTGCACCTGTGTGACTCCACACTGTATTATACCAGTCACTGCATACCTTTCACTGCACCTGCTTGACTCCACACTGTATTATACCAGTCACTGCATACCTTTCACTGCACCTGCGTGACTCCACACTGTATTATACCAGTCACTTCATACCTTTCAGTACACTTGTGTGACTCCACACTGTATTATACCAGTCACTTCATACCTTTCACTACACTTGTGACTCCACACTGTATTATACCAGTCACTGCCTACCTTTCACTGCACCTGTGTGACTCCACACTGTATTATACCAGTCACTTCATAGCTTTCACTGCACCTGTGTGACTCCACACTGTATTATACCAGTCACTGCCTACCTTTCACTGCACTTGTGTGACACCACACTGTATAATACCAGTCACTGCATACCTTTCACTGCACCTGCGTGACTCCACACTGTATTATACCAGTCACTTCATACCTTTCACTACACTTGTGTGACTCCACACTGTATTATACCAGTCACTTCATACCTTTCACTACACTTGTGTGACTCCACACTGTTTTATATACCAGTCACTGCATACCTTTCACTGCACCTGTGTGACTCCACACTGTATTATACCAGTCACTGCCTACCTTTCACTGCACCTGTGTGACTCCACACTGTATTATACCAGTCACTTCATACCTTTCACTGCACCTGTGTGACTCCACACTGTATTATACCAGTCACTGCATACTTTTCACTGCACCTGTGTGACTCCACACTAGGCTTGAACGATTTTAGGAAAAGATTGAATTACACGATTTCTGTCAGAAATTGCGATTTCGATTTGATTCATGATTTTTTATACACACACACCGATGGGGAGTATGAGTGCCCTGAGTATAGGTAGCCACATAAAGGTACCCCGTGTATAGTTAGGCAGTTCTAGGTGCCCAAGTATAGGTAACAGGGCTGTGGAATCGGTACAAAAATCATCATCAAACCTCCAACTACTCAGTTTATGAAACCTCCAGCTCCTCGACTCCGACGTCTGATTTTTACAAGTGCTATGGATTTAGTTAAAAAATCATCCACCTCCTCAGTTTATTGAAACCACAGACTCCGTGTTAGGATCCGCGCGGCTGCCTGCGCAGGCAGGCAGCCTTTTGACCACTGTTCAGGTCTGCATTCTGCAGGTCTCTGGAAGAGAGACCTTTTGTCAGTTGAGCAGCTTGCTGCTGAGGAATTTGCATACGTTTGTCATGCAGATTGCCTAGCCACATCCTTTGTGGGCTTGCTCTATAAAGAGCTATGTTTCCCACAGTAAGTGGCTGGTCATAAGGGTTAGTTCCTGTGAAATACTCCGGAGAGTGTCAGCCTTTCTCATTGTTTGAAGATTAGCTTAGTAATTCCTGGGACTGCACTAGGCAGGTTTCCCTAGTGCAGTTAGGATTGCATTATTTGTATTGCCTGTTCTGTCTGTCTGTGGGGTGCTACCAGAGCAGCGGTTGTTACTGGTAGGCCCTTCTCTTCTATAGTTACTATACTTGGATCGCACTCGCTCTGGCAGAAAGAGCAGTGGATCGTGTCTCTTATGTATTCCTGTTTTCGTATATCTGTTTTGTCTTGTTCGAACGCTTGCTGGAGGTTCGGTGAGGTAACCGTTAAGCAAGCGCTCGCGTCCACTGTTTTATGTTTGTCTGTCGGTGGTTAGTTAGGCGTGCTTGTCCCTGTTGTGCTTATCACGCGGGGTCCGCGCATAAACGCGTGCACTGTTGCGAATGAGTGCGGTGTTCGCGTTTAGTTAGCGTTTGTTATTTTCCTTATCTCCTCATTGTATGATTTGCTGTGCCTTTGCTACTCTCGTGCTCTGCCTTGCTGTAGCCTTGTCACCTCTGGCAATCGCCTCTCCCGTGATTGCGTTCCTACTTCATATCTGCTGTTGTGTATGCACCGTCGCGAGTTGGCGACTAGTTTGGTGCACACACATACAATCTGTCCCTTTGCTCAATCTCTTTCGCAATCGCTTCTCATGCGTTTGCGTTCTCACTCGGTTTCCTTTGTTGTGTGTCCGCCGTCGCAGGTTGGCGGCTAGATTGGTGGGCATACATACATTCCTCATCTGTGCTTATTCGGTCTTGTGTCGCTGTTAGCAATCGCCATCTCTGGCGATTGCCTTCTCACTTTGTCTTCATGGTTGTGGGTTCATCGTCGCAGGGTGGCGACTAGTTTGGTGGACACACATACCCTCTGTCACTTTGATCTCTCCCTTTCAGGGCTATCTTGCCCTGCGTTTCTGCCCCTCGTGCAATTCCTGTCTGGCGAGTTTGGCAGGGCAGAGGAGCTGTTCCTCTGCACTCCACAGCTCCACCTGTCGACAGGAATTTCCCTCTACAGGTGCATTGCACCTTCTGCTAGGTTTCCTCAAATTACACGCTTGTGGAGGATTTCCGCAGTGTCAGCGCACGTCTTGTGCGCTGATCACGGAGAGAATTCCACAATCGTTACACTCTGACTCCAGGTAAACAAAATTGCTCCAACTCCTTGACTCCGACTCCACAGCCCTGATAGGTAAGTCAGCTCTAGGTGTTGCAATACACGTTAGCCAGTATATGCGCCGCAGTACACGTTAGCCAGTATAGTTGCCGCAGTACACGTTAGCCAATGTAGGTATAGGTGCCGCAGTACACGTTAGCCAATATAGGTGACATAGTACACGTTAGCCAATATAGGTGCAGCAGTACATGTTAGACAATATAGGTGGGTGCTGCGGCAAGGAACGCAGGTGGAGCGTACCAGGGGTCCAGTTTGGATGACAGATGGCTCTGGTGGCTAGGAGGGACACTTCCCGGCAGAGCTGCCACTTTAATAGGAAAAGCGGAGCATGTGGATGTGGGTCCCGGTGTCCTGACAGAGGATCAATTGCGCAGGCAGAAGCAGCTGATGCGCACCTGGGGCTGTAATTAGTGATTAGCAGTGGTGCAGGGGGAGACCGCTTGTATGGAGGAGAGGGGCACTCAGCCTTGGCAGGGAAGGGGTGAAGGGAAGCCACTTACTGAAAAAAGTCAGCTCGTCCCTGCATGCAGGTAGAGTCCAGTCACAGCTATTGCGGCCATACATCCCAACTTTCTAAAATGAGAAAGAGGGACACTTTAAGACACACCCCTGCCACACCCCTCACCACGCACACTCCTAACAATTTATAAGTAAAACATTGAATTTTAGAATTCATAAAAGCAGATAAGCCTGGCTTGTTTAACTGTACACAGAGTTCAGCTTTGATGCACTAAAAAGTCGCTCACTATTGACATGCAGCTGACCATAGGAATTTTCCTGAAATTTAATGGTTACTAGTGGGATCTGGTTAATTAGAGAATGCTCAATACTTCCCAGGGATTTTCTTCCATTTGGAGCCTTCAGGGTGGAAACCTCTCAAGCACCTTAGCAGACTTGTGCAATAGGAGGAGTCCTACTTGTTCTGTTAGTATGTACAGTGGTTTGCAAAAGTATTCGGCCCCCTTGAAGTTTTCCACATGTTGTCATATTACTGCCACAAACATGAATCAATTTTATTGGAATTCCACGTGAAAGATCAACACAAAGTGGTGTACACGTGAGAAGTGGAATGAAAATCATACATGATTCCAAACATTTTTTACAAATAAAGAACTGCAAAGTAGGGTGTGCGTAATGATTTAGCCCCCTTGGGTCTGAGTGCAGTCACTTTCCCATAGACATTGCCTGATGAGTGCTAATGACTGAATAGAGTGCACCTGTGTGTAATCTAATGTCAGTACAAATACAGATGCTCTGTGACCGCCTCAGAGGTTGTCTAAGAGAATATTGGGAGCAACAACACAATAAAGTCCAAAGAACACACCAGACAGGTCAGGGATTAAGAAATTTAAAGCAGGCTTAGGCTACAAAAAGATTTCCAAAGCCTTGAACATCCCACGGAGCACTGTTCAAGCGATCATTCAGAAATGGAAGGAGTATGACACAACTGTAAACCTACCAAGACAAGGCCGTCCACCTAAACTCACAGGCTGAACAAGGAGAGAGCTGATCAGAAATGCAGTCAAGAGGCCCATGGTGACTCTGGATGAGCTGCAGAGATCTACAGCTCAGGTGGGGGAATCAGTCCATAGGACAACTATTAGTCGTGCACTGCACAAAGTTGGCCTTTATGGAAGAATGGCAAGAAGAAAGCCATTGTTAACAGAAAAGCTTCAGCAGGGACAGGGAAGGTGGTTAGAGTTGATAGGAAGATGGATGGAGTCAAACAGGGCAATCTTGGAAGAAAACCTCTTGAAGTCTGCAAAAGACTTGAGACTGGGGCGAAGGTTCACCTTCCAGCAGGTCAATGACCCTCAACATAAAGCCAGGGCAACAATGGAATGGTTTAAAACAAAACATATTCATGTGTTAGAATAGCCCAGTCAAAGTCCAGATCTAAATCCAATCGAGAATCTGTGGCAAGATCTGAAAACTGCTGTTCACAAACGCTCTCCATCTAACCTGACGGAGCTGGAGCTGTTTAGCAAAGAAGAATGGGCAAGGATTTCAGTCTCTAGATGTGCAAAGCTGGTAGAGACATACCCTAAAAGACTGGCAGCTGTAATTGCAACAAAAGGTGGTTCTACAAAGTATTAACTCTGGGCTGAATAATTACGCACTCCCCGCTTTGCAGTTATTTTTTTTTTTTTTAAATGTTTGGAATCGTGTATGATTTTCGTTCCACTTCTCATGTGGAAACCACTTTGTATTGGTCTTTCACGTGGAATTCCAACAAAATTGATTCATGTTTGTGGCAGTAATATGACAAAATGTGGAAAACTTCAAGGGGGCCGAATATTTTTGCAAACCACTGTATAACTATGGTTTGATGTCAGTAGTACTGTAGTTGTTCATAAGAGTTTATAAGTCAAAAGTAAAAGCCCCTTACAAGGCACCACACCTTTAGACTCAGGCTGTCAATCAGCAGGACACCCACCTGGTGTAACTTTTCTGCAAGGAGCTGGAATGCTCTGAACAGATCACCCACTTTGCAGAGCCTTTCACATAGCACAAGGAGAGCAGCTCTGCAAGTCGCTTCTGTGCCCATCCCCTCCTCTTGTGCCGAATGTTTAGATGAGGGGGAGGGAAGGTCAGATGGCATGGCTGTTGGAGTGTGACAGCCCAGGCAGAGGACATCGGAATATGCCCGCAAGAGATGGAAGTGAGGGAAAGCAGACAGCGAGGTGAGAAGATTGTAAGGAGAGATGAGAGCAGAACATTCACTGCGGGGCTTTGTAATTGATGTCATCGCTGTGTATTGGAAGCATGTCCTGCGGTGGCTGTATTCTCCTCTGTTCTCTGCAATCTCTCTGCCGCTCTCCATCCTGATTTCTCCCTAACTCGGGACACAGGCAGGCTGCCGCGGGAGGCGGGATCAAGTCACTCCAACAGCTGTTGGCAATGAGAGAGAAGTGAATAAATTAACAAGCCGGCCAATCAGAACTTACTGAAGAAGGCTGGGGGAGGGAGTGAAGCCGGAGAGAAGGCTGCAAAACCGGGGCTATATATTATACCAGTCACTGCATACCTTTCACTGCACCTGTGTGACTCCACACAGTATTATACTAGTCGCTGCATACCTTTCACTGCACCTGTGTTACTCCACACTGTATTATACCAGTCACTGCATACCTTTCACTGCACCTGTGTTACTCCACACTGTATTATACCAGTCACTTCATACCTTTCACTTCATCACCCCAAATATGGACAAAACAGGCAGAGCCGGGGGCAGGCCACCCGGCAGGTCTGTTCAAAGTTGTGCTGTCGTTATTTCGTGTGGCCCTGGACCAAAGTACAGTGTTCAGAAGGCACGTGCCATCAACTCCCAAGATTGCCGCTGCAATGTTGCATGGGATGCCAGCCAGGAAGATAAGACAGCTGAGGACAGTAAAGCTTTTGGAAAGAACCACTCATCTGGGGGACGCAGCCGAGGAGGTTTGCCAGGAGAGGCTGAGGGGTGGCCTATACCCCTGAGGCGCAGACGGGCCCGATCAGGCCGCTCCATCCGGTGAGTCGTTTTGCTTTGGGGGGGAGTGGTACTGGAGTATCACTCGCCTCACTGTATGAACTGTCTACTTCTATTGTGAAGATTTGCTAAGAATGATTGCCTGAGGGACTGGATCTCTGAGCGCTTTTTTCCTAATTTTATCCATACTTTGAACTATCTAATAGGCAAGCGCTCCGCCGAACTCTGTTGGTGTCTTATCCAGTCTCCGCTTAGCCCATAGGGCTTGTTTATTGTTGCTTAACAACGTTTTATTGTATTATCCTAACATTTGTGAGCGCTTTTATACGTTTTTATAACTGCTTTAAATTTAAAGGAAACCTGACTTACTGAAGTTAAATGCGCAGTCTTTTACATGTGCAACCTGGATGCCAGTCGCGGTGATCAGGGCTGTGGAGTCAGTACAAAAATCCACTGACTTCAACTCCTCAGGTTAGGATTCCACTGACTCCTCGACTCTGACTCCTCTAATTTGCATATTACAATTTTGTTGATTGAAAGTATGTAACATGAAATGCATCTCTGAACTGCCAACACTTAGGAATTTTAAAATACAACTGAAGTGAGAGGGATATGGATGCTGCCATATTTATTCCCTTTTAAACCATACCAGTTACCTGGCTAGCCGGCTGATCTTCTGCCCCTGTCATAGACTAAAGCTCCAGCTACATGATACGATTCTTTGTGCGATTCGATTACGATTCTATTTACGATCCGATTAAATGCAACATGTCTGATGAGGATTCAATTCGATTTACCATTTTTTTGCAATGGCAAATCTAATTGAATCGAATTGAATCCCGATCGGATCGTAAATTGAGTCGTAATCGAATCGCACAAAGAATCGTATCGTGTAGATTGGGCTTTAAACTAGTCCTTGGTAAGAGTACTTGTAGAACACAGGAACAAAGAACATCTATCAGACTCTAGGGAATGTGACTGTGGGTACATGTAGGAGTGATGTGCTGGTACTCTGCAGAAGAATGAGGCTTTTCTTCCTCTATTACACATTCTTCATGTACAATCTGAACCAGGCTTATGGGTGATATGCTAATGTGCACAACATTCTCAGTGGATTCCCTGCAGCTCTGTGGGGAGTGCATATGTAGAGTATAGTACTACTGTGTAACAAAGTAAACCTGAGACAGATGAAATTTAAGTTTTATACATGCATGGGGCTTCCTCCAGCTCCCTTCAGGCTAATCAGTTCCTTTGCTGTCCTCTTCCACCACCTGGATCTTCTGCTATGCGTCCAGGTACTTGAGCCAGTCTGGCATAGTGCGCATGCACACACTCTGCCGATGGGAGCGTACTACACCTGCGCAGCACTATTGCGCAGGTGCAAAATGCTCCTGGCTGTGGGAGCAGCATGCGGCCGGACCGCGCTTACTGGCTGAATTACCGGGACTCGTAGCAGAAGATCGAGGTGGTGGAGGAGGACAGCGACTGGATTAGCCTGAAGGGGGCTGGAAAAAGCCCCAGGTATGTATAAAACTTTTCTTTTCATCCGTCTCAGGTACCCTTTAATTCGTAGTCACCAAACCAAATTTTAACAATATATCAAATTATTTGATTTCATGAGCAAAAGAAGTGCTTACATTTGCATAAACCAGCATCAACGCAGAATTATTTCCATCTCATTGACCATCTCTATTGGTGACACAGCTACACATCAGGCTTTATTCTTTCAGCGTAGATGTTATTTAGTATATATGAGATTCCTGTGTACACATTTTATATACAGTCACAATCAGATATGTATATCTGACTTTAAAAATACGGGGACTACTTTATTGAAGAAGCACAAGTAACTATATTTATGATGACTGTTATCTGAGAAATAGAACATTTTATTATATTTTCTATTTTAAAGGGACTCCGAGCTCTGAGTAAAAATAAAATTTGAACTTACCCGGGGCTTTCTCCATCCCAGCCCTGGTCGGGATGGCCATGACGGCGGCCGGCGTGACAGCACGGCGCATGCGCGGTTTAATCGCGCATGCGCCGTGCTGTCACGCCGGCCGCCGTCATGACGCGCGGCGGCCGGCGTGTGACGTCATTCGTGACGTATAGGGAAGGAGAAGCCCCGACACTCGCCAGTGTCGCCCGGGGGCCCGGCCTGTCTGCGCTATGCGGACAGCCGCCGGGAGAAGAGCCAGGAGGCCGGCGAGGGACGTCCCGACCAGGGCTGGGATGGAGAAAGCCCCAGGTAAGTTCAAATTTTATTTTTAATCAGAGCTCGGAGTCCCTTTAATTACAGTTTAAATTCATTAGGACTTGGAGTCGATGCATTTTCTCCCGACTCCGGGTACCCAAAAATTTCCCTGGCTCCGACTCCACAGCCCTGGCGGTAACTATGCAAGCGTGGCGTGGCCCCATCTGTATCTGTCTCTATCATGCTCCAATCGCTGGGAGTGTCCTACACGATTCATTCTTTCAAGAACCATGCAGAACTCTCCTGGTGATGGTAGCATGATTGACACAGGTACACAGATGGGGCCGTGCATGTGTACACAACAATTTTTTTTACAAAATAGGCCACTGCAGCTTTAGGGCCTCGCTGCAGGGCCGCACAACTCGGCACTCAAGTGATTTTTCCTCCCCCCCCCCCTTTTTTTTGCCCACTAACAGAGCTTTCTGACGGTGGGCTATGATTGCTCCCAGGATGTTTTTTTTTTATTATTTTTTATATTTATATCTTTTTTTACAATAAACACGTTTTTTTTTAATTTTGTATACCCCCTCCAACCCTCCCCCCGCCAGCCAATCACTGTGATCGTCTGTCATAGGCTTCAGCCTATGACAGCGGATCACCCCTGAGCCTGCCAGGTCGACAGCCGTGTCACACGGCTATCCCCAGTACAGCGCTGCCTTAGATCGCAGCACTGTACGGAATAAATAGATGGCTGTTTCGCCGTCTAACAGTCTCTTATCAGCGATCGGTGCTGGGAGGCTCAAGCTGGGATGTGCGCGCACCGGCGCACAATCCCCTGCAATCTCAGCCAACAATTACAACAATTAAATGATGTCCCTAGTAGAATGTATGGTGCTATTTTATTTGAAAATAAAGGTGTATTTTTTGGTTTTTTGTTTTGTTTTACAGTACTTCAATAATTGCTGTACAAGCCCTTATTGCAAAAATATTAATACACCCTCATGGCATACATATTTAAAAAGATGAGTCCCTAGCAGCATAAAAATGCATGTATTCTGTTTTAAAGCGGAACTGCTTACCTGGGGCTTCGGCCAGCCCCCTGCAGCCAACCTATGCCCGCGCAGCCAATCACCGATGCTCCGTTCCCAACTCATTCACTTTGTGCAGTTTTTTTTTCTTTTAAAGCATAGTGCACTATTATATTTTTTTACTATAGCAGGATGAATAACTTTCTATACTAAAATTAAAGTAAACTTTTTTGGGGGGTTCACGGTTTTCAACAAATAATTTCTGCTGTTTGTTACAGCTGAGATTATTCACTAATCTGACACTTAGTTTGGCTTTGGGAACATATGTTCTTATTCTCCAATCTCTCCTCTAACGGAGCCAGCAGGGATGAGCACGCACGCCACTCAGAGAGCTGCAGACGAATATTTACACTCCTGGGGCTTGAGATGAAGTCCAGCGGGGCGTATATATACTGCCCCTGTTACAGCAACTAGTTAAAAGTAAATAAATATGGCAGCCTCTATATCTTGCTGAGGTCAGTTGTTCTTTAACCTTCCTGGTGGTAAGGCCGAGCTATGCTCAGGCTAGCCGCCAGAAGCTCAATGCAGAGTATTGCGTGCAGCAGGCGTTTTTACTCTCCTACCGGGGCATCCAGACGTCGTTAGCCTTTCTCCTTCCTGTCTTCCGAATCTCTGGATCCCTCTGGTGAGATCGCCTTCCCTGATCTCACTACAGTTACAGCACCACCCACATGGTAAATTGCAGTGCTGGAGCCTGGGGAGTAGAGTGAGTGCTGGGGCTGCTGCAGGCGTTCTGGCGGCATGAATTTTTCCAGATTTTAGGGTCTGAAAAGTGCTGAAAAGACCCAAAAAATTTAGAAATAATCATACCACCAGAGAGGTTATATCAGCTAACTTATAGGGCTGTTTTACACTGAAAAACCTAAAACACATACACTGCAAAATGTAAACACAATCTCAAACATAATGGGCTCTAGTCACAAAATTTCTTATACAGTGGTGTGAAAAACTATTTGCCCCCTTCCTGATTTCTTATTCTTTTGCATGTTTGTCACACTTAAATGTTTCTGCTCATCAAAAACCATTAACTATTAGTCAAAGATAACCTAACTGAACACAAAATGCAGTTTTAAATTATGGTTTTTATTATTTAGTGAGAAAAAAAACTCAATCTACATGGCCCTGTGTGAAAAAGTGATTGCCCCCCTTGTTAAAAAATAACTTAAAGGTGGTTTATTACACCTGAGTTCAATTTCTGTAGTCACCCCCAGGCCTGATTACTGCCACACCTGTTTCAATCAAGAAATCACTTAAATAGAAGCAATCTGACACAGAGAAGTAGACCAAAAGCACCTCAAAAGCTAGACATCATGCCAAGATCCAAAGAAATTCAGGAACAAATGAGAACAAAAGTACTGTAATTCAAATCTATCAGTCTGGTAAAGGTTGTAAAGCCATTTCTAAAGCTTTGGGACTCCAGCGAACCACAGTGAGAGCCATTATCCACAAATGGCAAACACATGGAACAGTGATGAACCTTCCCAGGAGTGGCCGGCCGACCAAAATTACCCCAAAAGCGCAGAGAAAACTCATCCGAGAGGCCACAAAAGACCCCAGGACAACATCTAAAGAACTGCAGGCCTCACTTGCCTCAATTAAGGTCAGTGTTCACGACTCTACCATAAGAAAGAGACTGGGCAAAAACGGCCTGCATGGAAGATATCCAAGGCGCAAACCACTTTTAAGCAAAAAGAACATTAAGGCTCGTCTCAATTTTGCTAAAAAAAACATCTCAATGATTGCCAAGACTTTTGGGAAAATACCTAGTGGACCGACGAGACAAAAGTTGAACTTTTTGAAAGATGCGTGTCCCGTTACATCTGGCGTAGAAGTAACACAGCATTTCAGCAGGAGAACTTCATACCAACAGTAAAATATGGTGGTGGCAGTGTGATGGTCTGGGGTTGTTTTGCTGCTTCAGGACCTGGAAGGCTTGCTGTGATAGATGGAACCATGAATTCTACTGTCTGCCAAAAAATCCTGAAGGAGAATGTCCGGCTATCTGTTTGTCAACTCAAGCTGAA
Organism: Hyperolius riggenbachi; assembly: GCF_040937935.1. Classification (NCBI taxonomy): domain Eukaryota; kingdom Metazoa; phylum Chordata; class Amphibia; order Anura; family Hyperoliidae; genus Hyperolius; species Hyperolius riggenbachi. The sequence goes on along the minus strand of NC_090652.1, from coordinate 174,147,330 downwards.
GCGATCTTGGGTGCTGCAGCAGGACAATGACAGAAAACACACCAGCAAATCCACCTCTGAATGGCTGAAGAAAAACAAAATGAAGACTTTGGAGTGGCCTAGTCAAAGTCCTGACCTGAATCCTATTGAGATGTTGTGGCATGACCTTAAAAAGGCGGTTCATGCTAGAAAACCCTCAAATAAAGCTGAATTACAACAATTCTGCAAAAATGAGTGGGCCAAAATTCCTCCAGAGCGCTGTAAAAGACTTGTTGCAAGTTATCGCAAACGCTTGATTTTCACCTTTCAGCGCTCCTTCCATTAATTCGTCTATAACTTTATTATTACTTATCCCAATGAAATGAACTATATCTTGTTTTTATCGCCACCAATTAGGCTTTCTTTAGGTGGGACATTATGCCAAGAATTATTTTATTCTAAATGTGTTTTAATGGGAAAATAGGAAAAAATGTGGGAAAAAATTATTACTTTTCAGTTTTCGGCCATTATAGTTTTTAAATAAAGCATGCTACTGTAATTAAAACCCATGAAATGTATTTAACCATTTGTCCCGGTTATAAAACCATTTAAATTATGTCCCTATCGCAATGTTTGGCGACAATATTTTATTTGGAAATAAAGGTGCATTTTTTTCAGTTTTGCATCAATCCCTAATTACAAGCCCGCAGTTTATAAAGTAACAGTGTTATACCCTCTTGACATAAATATTTAAAAAGTTCAGTCCCTAAGGTAACTATTTATGTTTTTTTTTTTTTTTAATTTTTTATTATTGTATTATTTTTTTTTAATTACAAAAAAAAAATAAAAAAATTGGGGAGTGTGGGAGGTAATGAGTTAATTTATTGTGTAAATGTAATGTTTGTTTATGTAAAATGCTTTTAGGGTGTAGTTTACTATTTGGCCACAAGATGGCCACAGTGTGTTTGTTTACATGCGACCTGTAAGCGTCCTTCCGGACGCTTACAGGAAGCAGTAGGAGGCTGGGAGAATCACTATGATCGCGCTGTTTCTAATAGAAGCAGCACGATCATTGCGGGGGCTTAGATCAACGAACGGGAATGAATTTTCCCGTTCATTGATCTCCGTGCGAGCAGGCGGCGGCGTGCACGAGCAGCGGGTGCGCGCGCACGAGCGGCGGTAGCGCGGAAGGTACGGATTTCTCCGTCCCTGGTTTTTTAGGGGGGAAAAAAGGGACGGAGAAATTCGGACCGCGGGGGTTTAAGTGGTTAATGGATATAAAATAACCTTTTAGCACATTTACAAGCAAAATAATTACTCAGTAAGTTGTTCCTGACAAAGTTTTCAATATTACTTTTCTTACCTTAATTATATTATATTTTTTCTCTTTTGGAACTTACAAATGTAACATAGAAAAGGTGAAAACAGATGAAAAAGCTTTGTAAGGCCTCTTGCACACTACATGCTGTGTACTTTGCTGTGTTTTATTATAGCCTAAAAAGCCTGATAAGACTGACAAAGACAAGCCACTTTGCAGTCAGCAGCGCACTACTTGCAAGTCTGAAAGCAAATGTGCTTTGTGTACAATTTTCCATCAGATAGATCTAATTAGAAATTGCATTATGTGTAGACGGCCAAATTGTTTAAGATCAATTTTTTGCGTTTAGATTTTACTATAAGTACCCAAAATCTATTGCAAAATCTAACACAATCCGATTGGACCGGTTGGAAGTTATCTAATACAGAGCTACCCAACCCTGTCCTCAAGGCCCACCAACCGTACATGTTTTGCAGAAAACCACAACCATTCACAGGTGAGGTAATCAGTGTCTCAGCAGAGCTGATTAACTACCTCTGTGGATTTTCACAAAACATGCACTGTTGGTGGGCCTTGAGGACAGGGTTGCGGAATACTGATTCTAATAGATTAGTCTAAAGGTGGCCACTAACGATCCAATTTCTAATGAAAAATCGTTCAAGTGATCATAAAATTCTGATCGGAAGAAAAATCGTTCACTACACCATCAACGAACCAATCTTTGCTTCTTATCAGCTGCAGGGGGCTAGGGGAAGCCCCAGGTGAGTAAAACTCATATTGTTTTTTTTTTTAATTTTTTTTTTTTTTTTTAGACTAAGTTAGTTTAGTTCACACTGCACGCGTTTCCAGCCGCGTTTTGGAAACGCGTGCAGGTGGCCGACACGCACGACATCAGACATTGCATAGAGTGCAATGTCTGATGTTCACACTGCATGCGTTCCGGACCTGTGTGGTCCGGGAACGCATGCTGCACGCATTTTTTGTAAAAACGCGTGGCTGTCCCATTCACTTTTCAGTGATGGGATCAGCCACGCAACGCACACAAACGCGGATGGTGTGCGTTTGCATGCGTTGCGTTCCGCATGCGTGGCCATCCGCGTTTGTGATGTGAACGGGGCCTTACAGTTCACTTTAAAGATGAAATGGTGTATAATGGCCAGGCCTTAATCGATTGTGGGGTGGTGGGCAATTTCATGGACATTTTCCTAGCGGAAACGTTATCCTTTCAGACAACTGCAGTGTCTGAATCGATACGCATCACTGCGGTTGATGACACAGTATTACAGGAGTATCAGAGGTTAAGATTTACAACTGAAGTCACCTTGCAGGTAGGGGTTATGCATTTTGAAGTCATGATGTTTTATTGTTTGAATTTACCTTCTTATTCAATCATCCTTGGGTTACGATGGTTGAAAAAACATAACCCAGTGTTTGATTGGCAGTCCGGTCTGCTGGTTAGCTGGTCTGTTCAGTGTAATGGTGGCCATACATGGTACAATTTTTTCATCCAATCTTACTATTTCTATGTAGTATAAGGGTAAATTAAGTGAATATACTGAAAGGTTAATTTAGGCAGTTCCCCTATATTAGGCCTGGAACACACAAAAGAAGTTTTTCTGAGCGTTTTGAGTTTTTAAATCTGCTGCTAATGTTATCCTATGTGTCTGTGCAAACTGGAGCAATGAGGTTTTGTAAAAAAAACCCATAGCATTACATTGGGAAGAGCTTTTGAAACCTCTAAAAGCTCTTCCCAATGTAATGCTATGGGTTTTTTTTTACAAAACCTCATTGCTCCAGTGTGCACAGACACATAGCATAACATTAGCAGCAGATTTAAAAACTCAAAACGCTCAGAAAAACTTCTTTTGTGTGTTCCAGGCCTAATATAGGGGAACTGCCTAAATTAACCTTTCAGTATATTCACTTAATTTACCCTTTTACTACATAGAAATAGTAAGATTGGATGAAAAAATTGTACCATGTATGGCCACCATAATAAAGACTGTTTACAAAAGGTTGTGTTAAGTTGTACCAAACTCATTGAACAAAAATTACCTCATGTTTACCAAGAATTTGCAGATGTGTTTTCTGCAAAAGCAGCTGATGTGTTACCCCCTCATAGAACACATGATTGTGCTATTAAAGTGGAATATAACCCTGCATTTCAACTTTGCTCTAAAACATTATTTACAGCATATTATATGCAACCAGCATTTTTTTTTTTACTAGACCAGCATTGGAAGGGTTGCACACAGAGCTTTAAAGTTCCGTGGAGAGAAATGCTGCCGCAGCCGAAGCTTAGATAGATACATTTAAGTAAACACGATGTAACAAGTGAGGAATGTGACTCACTCTCTCTCTCTCTCTGTCCGGGAGCTCCTGCACAGTCAGAGAGTGAGTCACATTCCACACTTGTTACATTTTGTTTACTTAAATGTATACATCTAAGCTTCGGCTGCGGCAGCATTTCTTTCCACGGAACTTTAAAGCTCTGTGTGTAACCCTTCCAATGCTGGTCTAGTAAAAAAAAAAAATGCTGGTTGCATATAATATGCTGTAAATAATGTTTTAGAGCAAAGTTGAAATGCAGGGTTATATTCCACTTTAAGCTTCTCTGGTAGTATGCCTCCTCATGGTCGGCTGTACAATCTGACCAGGCCAGAAGAGCAGGCCATGAGGGAGTATATCCAGGAAAAACTCCAGAAGGGGTTCATCAGAACCTCTTCCTCACCAGCTGGTGCAGGATTCTTTTTTGTAGAGAAAAAAAGATGGTGGTCCTTAGACCACTTTCTATACTAAATTGATTATAGAGGGCTGAATAAGGTCACTGTTAAACATCGTTTTCCATTACCTTTGATTGATGATTTGTTCTCGCAGGTTGTGGGAGCTAAAATTTTCTCTAAATTAGATCTTAGAGGTGCTTATAACCTTATTCGTATCAGAGAAAATGATGAATGGAAAACTGCCTTTAATACTAAAGATGGTCATTATGAGTACCTGGTTATGCCTTTTGGGCTGTGTAACGCCCCTGAAGTTTTTCAACATTTTGTTAATTATATATTTTGTGAGTTCCTTGGCAAAGTTATGGTTGTATATCTTGATGATATCTTGATCTTTTCCTCTTCCTTGTCTGAACATCGTGACCATGTGAGAAAAGTGTTAACCAAGTTGAGAGAAAATTGGATTATATGCTAAGTTGGAGAAATGCATATTTGAGGTGAAGCAAGTCACATTTTTGGGGTACATAATCTGAGACTGGGTTGACCATGGATCAGGAGAAAGTCAAAGCTGTATTAGAATGGCCGCAGCCAAACAGTCTTAGAGCCTTGCAACGCTTTTTGGGGTTTTCCAATTTGTACAGGAAATGAATTTGTAAGTCGCTCCTCTCACAGATCTCACAAAAAAAGGGGCAGAACCGTCAAATTGGAGTCCTAAGTCTGTTGTGGCTTTTGACGAGTTAAAACAGGCCTTCTGTTCTGCTGCTATTTTGGTCCACCCAGATATTTAAAAAATCTTTCATTGTCCAGGTCGACGCATCTGAGGTGCGAGTTGGGGCTGTCTTGTCTGGCAGTCCTGAGCAACTACACCCATGTACATTTTTCTCTCGGAAATTCTCTCCTGCAGAGAGAAATTATGATATTGGAAACAGAGAACTATTGGCGATAAAATTAGCTCTAGAAGAATGGAGACATTGGTTGGCAGGTGCAGAAAATCCTGTGACAATTTACACCGATCATAAGAATCTCGAATACATTGAGAATGCTAAGCGGCTGAATTCATGACAAGCCCGTTGGGCATTGTTTTTCTCTGGGTTTAATTTTCGCATCACTTATAAACCTGGTTCAAAAAACATTAAGGCTGATGCCTTGTCAAGATGTTTTCTGAAAGAAAATAACAATATGGATCCTGTATCCATAATTCCTAAGAAATGTATTATCTTTGCTTGTAAATTGTCTCCTGACCTTTCCAACCAGTTGCTCAAGGTTCAAGACCAGGCACCTCAGAATAAACCTCCTGGAAAATAGTTTATTCCTGATGATCTGCAAGAGATAGTCTTGAAGCAGTTTCATGCAGATAAATCTGTAGGAACCATTGAGCTTCTCAGGAGGGATGTTTGGTGGCCCTCTCTCAGTAAAGATGTTGAATTTTTTGTGAAATCATGTTCTGTTTGTGCCTGAAGTAAGGTGGCATGTACTGCACCTCAGGGTACCCTGTTGCCCTTGCCTATTCCTGAAAAACCTTGGTCTCATGTGTCCATGGATTTTGTGGTTGATCTTCCAGTTTCCCAGGGTAAAACTGTCATTTGGGTAGGGGTGGAAATATTTCGTAAGATGTCGCACTTTGTACCCCTTCCTAAACTGCCTTCTGCTAAGGAATTAGCCCAGATTTTCATTGAAAATCTTGTGTGCTCCCCTCCCCGCTTTGCTCCTCTCCCCTTCCACTTGTGTGTGCGCCTCCCCCCCAGGTATCAGCATAGCGGCAGTCTTACTATAACAGCAGCTCCAGGGATCGCAGACTTGGGCTCCTGTCTTGTCGCTCCTCTAGTGATGGCTTCTGCTGATGATGCATATTGCAGAAGCCATCACTAGAGAAACGGCGAGACAGGAGCCCAAGTCTGCAATCTTGGAAATACTGCCACTGTGCTGATACCCGGGGGAAGGGGGGGGGGGGCGGGTTAGCGCACACACAAGTGGGAGGGGAGAGGAAAAAAGCAGGGAGGGAAGCGCACATATGCGGGAAGCAGACATGGACACAAGCTGGGAGGGGTGCGAGGGGAATCGGGGAGCCATGGACACATTCGGCCTGCACATACATACATGCATACATGCATGCATACATGCATGCATACATACATACCCCTACAGGAATTACACGGGGGAGCAGACCACACAGGTAGCCAATGCAGGAAGTACCCGACGTAGCGACAGTTCGTGTCGGTGGGTTTTCATATGTCGGGTATTCCTTGCATTTGCCGTATAAGACGCAGGGACTTTCTCCCCATTTTTGGGGCAGAAAAAGTGCTTCTTATACAGCGGAAAATACGGTACGTTACGTTTAGATAACGCTTACCTTCCGAAGGTCGTCAAAGTTTCACAGGTCACAGAAGATATTTCTTCCATCATTTTGAAATAACCCATCAAAAAGAGAAAAAAAATTATATTGCCTAGCCCTAGTCGTAAGGAGGTGTGTTCTTCATTACATAGAAAGAAGTAAGTCTTGGAGAAAGTTAGTAGTCAAGCTGGTTCTTTTTGCAGGAAAGTTCAGAGGAAACCAAGCCTCTAAAGCAATCCTGGCCAGATGGATAAGGCATGCTATTTCCTCTGCTGATCAGGCATAAGTAAAATGGTTGTCATCTACATTGAAGGCACAATGGATAAGAGGTCTTTCTGCATATTTGGCAGAGAGGACTGGTACCTCCATTGAGCAGATTTGCAGAGCGGCAACCTGGTCCAGCCTCAACACCTTCGTGAAACATTACAGACTAAGTGTGATGGTTAGTGCAGATTTATGCTTTGGGAGAAAAGTCTTAGGCCTCTTGCACACTATATGTGATTCCGATTTGTGATTTTGATGCGATTTTTACATGCGATTTCGATTTTTTTCGGTACTGCATGGTGTTTTCTGCGTTTTTTTTCTTCTTATGTTGATAGCATCCAGGGAAAATCGGAATCGCAAATCAGAATCGGAAATCGGATTTTTGATTTGCAGTGTGCAAGAGACCTTACAGGCAGTTGTCCCACCCAAGAGCATATCTTATTTATCTATTATATTATATTACACACACTAGGGTGGTTCGTAGGGTTGTTGTCTGTCTGACTCCTGAAAAAGACGTTACTGTAAGTTAGTTTTGGGTTTTTTTTTTGTAATTGTTTACTAATGAGATGCAATCTACTTTTGAAACCCTTAGGTTATCTATCTCAAGAAAAGCAGAGATTAGTTAGCCTTCTACTGCTTCTTTACCGCAGTGAAGTAGAGACATACTAGAACATGACAGTTCCTCGGTAGAGGATCTAGCCAGGGGCGTAAAAATAGACCCTGCAAGGAATGCAGCCACAGGGGGCCCGTCCTGAGAGATTGAAAACTAAGGGCAAGGAGAGAAAAAAACTTTCTGCTCTCTGCACAATTGTTCTAATGACTGCATCTGTTCAGCCACGGATAAGGATTCGTACAAATTTTTGCAGACAAAGATTTGTAGACAGCTCTGTACAGCACTGCTCTACCCCCAGCCTCTTTACCCCTCCCCAAATGCTTTGTACTGTAGTGATGCTGGTGAAATCTGCAGAGCCAGTTCTGCTCCATCAGAGATGGACAGAGTAAGTGTAATAAGCTGTGGCTTGGAGCACATTCATCTGCCGGTTTTCTGTATGCGTTTTCTGCACACCATGTGTATCTGTATGTGTAAAAATATGCACGTTTTATCACAGAAGCTAATGTAATTGATAGAGACAAAGCGCACAGTGCTTTTTTTCTACATGGGGAAAACACATTCAAGTGTGCACTAGCCAACTGAATAACATTGGTTCTCAGTGTGTGTGGGGGTTGCTGGAGGGAGGGGGCCCCATTCAATGTTTTGCAGGGGGCCCAGTGATTTCTAGTTACGCCCCTACGGATCTAGCTGAGGATTTGGATGATACAATATCACAGGGTGACTCAATTGATAATTCATTAACCCCAAGTAGCAGTGCAAGAAATTTCTTGCAAGACAAAATTTACAAACGGTTTTAGTTCCCCCTCTAGGAGAGTATTTCCCATCCACAAACCACTTAAAAGGGTTCTGTGGGGGAAGGGGGGGGGGGGGGGGGGTTGAAAATAAAAACGGACACTTACCTGGGGCTTCTACCGGCCCCCTGCAGCTGTAATGTCCCACGCCGATCCACCGTTCCCGGGCTAAATCATCATCATCAACTTGTATAGCAGCAATGGCTTACTAATGGCAGCCAAGGATTAAGCAAGGGATGGTACATCTAGCAGTGTTAAAGGGACCCTGAGCTCTGCATAAAATTTGGACTTACCTGGGGCTTCCTCCAGCCCCCCGTAGCCCGTGAGGTCCAACAGCGTCCTACTGGCTCCTCTCCTGCTCCCGCTGGAGACTCTGTTAATCGGCTACTTCGGCTTGAAGTCACCTCTGTCCGCCGGGATTGCTATGCGTCATCACGCTGGGAGGCGTAGGAGTCCTGTGCATTGGCAGTTCAATCTTTGAGAACTGCGCAGGCGACGCAGGACTCTCACGACGACTGACTGACAGGGGCACGCACAGGCGACATTAGGCCAAAGTTGCCAAGTAGAGGACCTGTGTGTGTGTGTGTGTGGGGGGGGGGGGGGGGGGGGGGGAACTAAGCCCGACGTAAGTCCAAATTGCGGTTTTTATACAGACCTCAGAGTCCCTTTAAAGAGACACTGAAGCGAAAAAATATATATGATATAATGAATTGGTTATATACTATGAATAATTACTAGAAGATTAGCAGCAAAGAAAATATTCTCATGCTTTTATTTTCAGGTACATAGTGTTTTTTCTAACATTGCATCATTCTCTAATATGTGCAGATTACACAACACTCAGCATTCAAAATGATTCTTTCAGAGCAGTCTGTGAACTAATGACCTCTCCTCTGGCAGAGAAAAAGTAAAAAATTAACTAACAGTTGAGATAATAAAAGTCAGAAAACAGCCCTCTCCACGACTTTGAAAGTCGTAGAGCTTAATGGCTTTTTTGTATAGAGATAACAACTGGAGTTTCCTAAATCTTCCTGTACTGGAAACAATTAGACTGATGTATCTGATCTTAATGTTTTATTTCTTAGCTGTACTACACATACAAATCATAATATCATCATTTTTTTTCCGCTTCAGTGTCTCTTTAAGTGTGAGGTGAGACTATCCATACACCCCAGATTAGTGTATACGTATTTTTTAAGGCTCCCCTACACTGATAAATAATTTCATGGAATGTAAGAGTGGCATTAACCATTAACGGCCCTTATCCAATCTTGAAGGAGGGTATTGTGGGTTGTGTCCAGTGTTTCAAGAGCTTTCTTAGCATCATTCTAGTCAGGGATATATTAGCATATCATATAGTCAGCATGACCTTGGTCAGCAGTATATACATTTAAGGGTATGCAACTGTTTCATTTTCCTGGCTGTATGCTTAGATTCTAAATTCTGCATCAATCTGCTTTTATGGTATGCAACTGTTTCATTTTCCTGGCTGTATGCTTAGATTCTAAATTCTGCATCAATCTGCTTAATTATAAGTGTTAATACTGGGGCTTCTTCCTGTGCTACAATTTGCCTATTCATTAGTCATCACAATTTGCATATCTTTAGACTGGCCCTGCCCCTGTGTGGCTAGAGTCTAGTGTCTAGTATATTCACAGCTGTAATCAGACTGCTTGTTAGCATCAATCTAGTCAGGGATATATTAGCAGATCATATAGTCAGCATGACCTTGGTCAGCAGTATATACATTTAAGAATATTAATTTTAAGGGTACTTTAGACAAAAAGAATTATACCAGAATTGAGCCAGAAGGGAACAGAAGTGAACTAGCACGAAACTCTGGGCTGTTGTTCATCTGCTTATTTTCTACAGCCTGCATAGAAGTACCTTCAATACCATATTGAACATACACCAGCTAAACATACAGCCAGATAAATTTAAGCACTGCACACCCGCTTACCAAACTACTGATGGTTTCACCGTGCCTTACCAACCTCACCACTGCTGATCTTCGCTGGCTGCTCCACTGCTGAACTCCCCACCAACTGATCCATCGCCGACCTTCAGACAAGCTACGTCATTACCAACCAGACACCCCATCTACCAATCACACACAGCTGGATTTTTTGCCATCATTGATGTTCTGCCAACTTCACTGCTAATCTCCTGTGGACTGCTCCTTACCAGATTGATTATTGATGCAACTTTGCTGAACCCCCTTCAGCCACATCATTGGTGACAATTATCTCATCTTGGTCTAACTGCTGTCCCCCTGTTTAGCTTCCACTCTCCACACCCCATCCTATCTTTTCCCTTCAGTACAAAATGTACCCCTTCCCTCCTATTCACTCCCTGACCCCTCCACCATTTCCCAGCTATCTCCCTCCCCATTTCGCTCTCCCCCATCACCCCATGCTGTACCTCCACCTCCTTCTACACCTTGTACCCCTTCTGTTTCCCCGCACCCTCTCCCCTTCTGTCCTTAGACTCCCTTTTAGCCCTCATAGCCCTCAACCCCCATGCACCTCCCTTCCCTCCACCCCACAATCTACCCACACACCCCCTCAGCATAACCTTATTCCTATCCATCCTACCCCTAGGCATTCGCTCCCTGTTTCCTGTGGCCTCTGGAATGTCAGGTCCACCCGCAATAAGCTGCTCTCTGGAACTCGCTCCCTCCAGCCATCAGACTCGCCCCCACCTTTAATACTTTCACACAAGCTCTCAAGACTCACCCTTTCATGCTCGCATACCCCCCTACACCAGCACCATAATATGTTCTGTTAGACACCCTCTCAACAGATGCACCTATTGTCTCCACCCTCACCCTTTAGATTGTAAGCCTCTGGCAGGGCCCTCCTCCCTAGTGTTTCCAGCTTGATTATGCAATCTTACTGACAATCACCCCTTTTGTGGACTAGAACAGTCTCTATTTTGACCTATGACATTGTATTGTTATCAAATCATTTGCATGATCTTGTTGTGAGTTTCATGTATGTCCTAACTTGTATGTTAACCCTTTTATCTATTGTGCAGCGCTGCGTAATATGTTGGAGCTTTATAAATACAATTAATAATAATAATAAGTGTAACATAAAGTGTAAGGCCTTGTTCACATTGCGTTCCGATCGCGTTATCGTTCGCGTTGGGCATTTTTTGATGGGATTTTTTTTTTGTGATTCCCGGGGCATGGGTGAGCGGTGCATTTTTGTTAAAAGCGCCTTTCTAAGCGATTTTCCCAAGCGTTTTTTTAATTCACTCCCTGACGAAAAGAATAAATACAATGTGTTTATTCTTAAAATGTTTTTATTCTTAAAAACGCAAACGCTGCACATGGTTTGCATTTTTCCTATACCTTCCATGCATGGGAAATTGTCCTGAAAATGGCTCATGCAATCGTTTTCGTCAGTGGTAAGCAAACAGAACACCCCAATGAACTATCTCATTGGAAAGCATAGTGTAAGCGCTTTTAGGGAGATTTGTGCAAATCGCCTGCGCTTTAAAATTCCAAAAAACGCCTCTAGTGTGAATGAGCCCTAATAGAGTTTTGTACAGTTGCCCCTTGAAACTGGAGGGACAATGTTTAACAGACAAAACTTGGAATCCAGAAAGATGGAATATCCCATTTTATCATGCATGTTGGGTCGTGGGTAGTCAAAACAAGCATAAGATAATTCTGTATCTTTTACCTTCCCAAAATATGTGATGAATGCTGGCACCAGAATACTTTCTTGCTGACTCTCTCATGCTGCTTCTCATCTTTTAAAGGAGTTATCAGCGAAAATCTAAAAAATGAGCTTTACTCACCAGAGGCTTTCTTCAGCCCCTTGCAGCCGACTGTTCCACGCCGACAGCTCCGCTCTGCACCGCCGTCCGAGCACGGTGCAGAGACTGACTCCGAGGTCGTCCTCACTGCGCCTGCGCAAACCACCGCTGTCAATCAAGCCTACATTGTATGCGGCTTACTGCGCAGTAAGCCGCATACAACGTGGGCTTGATTGACAGCGGCGGTTTGCGCAGGCGCAGTGAGAACGACCTCGAAGTTGGCGTCCACACCGTGCTCAGAGATCTGGACGGCAGCGCAGAGCGGAGCGGTCAGCGTGGGACAGTCGGCTGCAAGGGGCTGGAGAAAGCCCCAGGTGAGTTAAGCTCATTTTTTAGATTTTCGGTGATGACTCCTTTAATGCCAGCAGACTCCTTCCTACTCTCAAGCTGAGTCCTCCCCCCATACTAGTGCATATAACTGGGAACATGGCAGTGTGAGATTGAAGATGTTTTTCATAGATGGCTAGAACTCAGTAGGGCATGCTCTGTTAGAGGAAAAGGTATGATGGGAAAGCTCTGTATGTTAGTGACTGGGGATATTTGATAGGACTAGGGCTAGAGAATGTTCTAGAATGTTCTTGAAAGCTGGAGGGAGGAGGCAGAGAAGCACATGGCAGATAGAGAAGCACACACCACATGTGACAAGATCTGCTGACAGTGTAGCTGCATCCACAGCCATCTAACACACACAGGTATGTTTTTGCTGCATATGACAAGAATAATTAAATACAGGATTTTTTTATCAGACAGATACAAGACAATGGGGCAGATTTATCAACACAAGTGCATGCAAAATGGAGTGAAATCTATTGCAAAAGTGAAACAATTGATGTGTGCTGCTTTTTATTTTCTTTTGGTTGTGATAAATCTGCGCCAATTAACTTTGATTCTGATTGGTAAGTCCTAAGTAGGTGTGTATATACAGTATATTTGTTCTCCCTGCTTAAAAGCCTTGTTGTACTCTTATGCAATCCTGATTTTCTTAATGAATGACCATTTATTTTGCTCTTGAGCTACTGTAATAAAGAAAAGATAATTTAGGGTGTACATACACATCCAATTTGGATTGGCCAATTATCTCCCAGTTTTACATCTCCTATGTAGCATGAGAGTTTACCCACTCAATTTGCTCATGGTCGTTACAGCCGCATGACACAAAGCCTAGTCCACCTCACACACTCGTATCCACGTTGTTACAAGACAAGTTAATTTTGGCTCATGACAATATTTCTTCCCAAGCCTACACGTTTTTGCACAGGTAGATCTGCTGAGCACTTTAATTCAGCAGTAGCTCATCATTAACAAATAAAGGTTCTAACAGAAGTAATTGCACTTGGGGTACACACACACACACACAATTTTGATTGGTTCATTTTGATTGGCCCTCATGCTACGTGGAGGATCAAGATTGTGTGTGTGTATATGCACCCTAAAATCTGAAAATTATTTATATGAGCCTGGACGCAATGTCTATTCCTTGCAACTCATAACTGCAGCGATGGAAGTGTCACCCTAGCCACCACAATGCATGCTGGGAGATGTAGTACATTAATGTGCCTACATCTGTGATTACATTAATGTACTATTGCAGTGGCCAGGGCGGGGGGAAGGGGACACTTCCACTAGATGTAGTGTAGATGCAGCGTACAGCATACAGGGACAGGGATGGCAGCACAGGCTCTGCCCTGCTATCTGTTGTTTAAGCAGGACTGTTACCTCTCGGTTTTTATTAATTTAAATAAGATTAAAAAAAAATCTTTTAGGGCTCGTTCACACTAGAGGCGCTTTTTCATTTTTACAAGCGCTAGCGATTTTTCAAAATCGCCCTGAAAGAACTTTCACCATGCTTTCCTATGCGCTAGTTCAGATTGGGGCATTCAATTCGCTTTCGGATCTGAAAAGCGCTGCATGGACCATTTTCGGGGCGATTCCGCCTCAATTGAAGGTAGAGGAAAAAAGCAAAACGTTAACAAAATTGCTTTGTGCAGCGATTGCATTCGCGTTTTTAAGAATAAATACATTGTATTTTTAAGAATAAATATATTGTATTTATTATTTTCCGGATCAAAGAGTTCACTTCCTGACTTGTGTCAGGGAGTGAATTGAAAAACCGCTCTGGAAAAGCGTTTAGAAAAGCGCTTTCAACAAAAATGCACCGCCCACCCAAGTGCTGGGAATCGCATTAAAAAAATTGTCAAACGCCCAACGCGAACGCTCACCTGAACGGAACACAATGTCATAAAGGCCTTAAAGAGACTCCGTAACAAAAATTGCATCCTGTTTTTTATCATCCTACATGTTCCAAAAGCTATTCTAATGTGTTCTGGCTAACTGCAGCACTTTCTACTATGACAGTCTCTGTAATAAATCAATGTATCTTTCCCCTGTCAGACTTGTCGGCCTGTGTCTGGAAGGCTGCCAAGTTCTTCAGTGTTGTGGTTCTGCTATGAACTCACCCTTTCTGGCCCCTCTATGCACACTGCCCGTGTATTATTTAGATAAGAGAGAAGAGAGAAGCTGCTCTAATCAGCTGGATAAATCTTCCTCTGAGCTGGCTGGGCTTTCACATACTGAGGAATTACAAACAAGGGCAAAGCTGTTTGCAAGAAGAAAAGAGCAGCCTGAAACTTCAGTGCATGGGGGAAAGAAACACACAAATGATCTCTTGAGATTCAAAAGGAATGCTGTATACAGCCTGCTTATGTATGGATGTATTTTCTATGTGTGGACATACTGTACATCAACCTACTTCCTGTTTTGGTGGCCATTTTGTTTGTTTACAAACAAACTTTTTAAAACTGTTTTTAACCACTTTTAATGCGGCGAGGAGCGGCGAAATTGTGACAGAGGGTAATAGGAGATGTCCCCTAACGCACTGGTATGTTTACTTTTGAGCGATTTTAACAATACAGATTCTCTTTAAAGTGAACCTCCAGACTAAAAATCGACTCAGCAGCACTGAAAAGGCCTGGTGTTTCAGTTTCACAGCATCAGAACTTTGTTTCTCTTATACAAGCCTCATTTTTAGCTGCACAGAAGAAAACTGCCCGGGCATTTTTCCCCTGATGCTGTGCAAAGCATGATGGGATTTCTGATGTTGTTGTTCTCGTTCTGCTGTTTTAGTGCAATTTTTTTTTTTTTTTTTTTACATTTTGAATTTGACATTAGGGTGTGCAGCTGGAAGGGGTGATCAGGACACAGGACAGTTGGAACTGTGTCTCCTGCTCCCTGTCACCTCCTTTCAACCAAAAAGATGGCTGCCCCCATGACAAAGATGGCAGCCCCCATGAATCACAAACATTTGCCTGTTCTTTTAAAACAGGGTGGGTAAGAGATTATATTACCTATCTATTCTAATTAACATAACTAATGCAACTTAATGATAGTATGTTTGTTTAGGCTTAAGTTCCCCTTTAAACATTTCTTTGGCTTTGGTTTGATCTACTTTACAGCTCCCCAATGTTGCTTTAAATATGTACTTTAGAAGAAAATAGCAGGTAACAGGTCTGCGGGTGTCGTTTGGGTGCGGATCTCAAATTCACCTGAAAGAAAGTTGCGAGTCGGGGTGCAGGTATGAACGATTGGACCCGTGCAGGCCTCTAGCCTAAGGTAGAGCATATGCTTGTCAGAAGAAGTGAGTTTTTAGAAAACGTTTAAAGGTAACAAATGTTGGCGAGTGACGGATGTGTTGTGGGAGGGAACTCCAGAGGAGGGGCGAAGTGCGTGCAAAATCTTGTAAACGAAGCAATCTGTCAGGAACTGGCGGTAGATCTTAGTTGAACCTTTGAGAGCCTCCTCCCAATCTTCATCAGAGAGCTCACCAAGGTACAACAATGAATTTTAAATGAAACAACTTGGATGCAGTTGACGTGCAGACCATCAGCTTTAATTCATTGGGGTGAACAAAACAATTACAAACTTTTCCTGTAGGGTTCTGTGCTCATATGTTCACTGCAACACAGTCCCAACTTAATTCTTCAGCTGTGTATAGTATTCTCAAAAAGCATATATACAAAAGAAAAGAATCACACCGTATACTGTATATACATATTAATTGCACCACGTGCTCTTCACTCAGTGACTCGTAACCTATTGTCCTCCATCATCATCGCACCTATGGGTATCACACAGGGCTGTGGAATCAGGGTCGAGGAGTCGGAGCAATTTTTGGGTACCTGGAGTCAGGAAAAAAAATGCACCGACTCCTAATGAATTTAAACTATAATTAAAATAGAAAATATGATAAAATGTTCTATTTCTCAGATAATACTGTATATACTCACGTATAAGCCTAATTTTTCAGCATAAAAACTTTGCTGAAAAGTTACCCCCTCGGTTTATATGTGAGTCAGAGGAGCAAAACAAATGGTGGAGCTGGTTTTGTTACTGGCAGACGAGCGTAAGGATCTTGCACTAGTGATCCTGCTTTTGTCATCTGGCTCCCTGCTGTGTCCGTGCCCCCCATCCCCTGCAACATGGTGTGCAGAGTGCGCTGCTCAAGACTACCTGTGTCCCCTGGCTTGTGGAGTGGAGAGTGCAAGCAATGTGTCAGCAGTACAATGATCTGGGATTCTTCCTGTGTGGCAATCGCTGTGTCTCATATCTATGACGCCATCTAGTGGCTTCTTGAGACCTAGCTGTATGATCCTGGGGCACATCTGGCTATGGGGAAGGGCTGACTTGTACTGGGGGCACATCTGGCTACTGTGAGGGGGCTATATTGGGGAGGAGGCTTATACGGGAGTCAAATCGCTTTTTCCTGGTTTCTAAGGCAAAAGTGGGTACCTCGGCTTATACATGGGTCTGCTTATATGCGCGTATATACGGTAGTCATCATAAATTATACTTTATATACAGTAATAGCTGTGCTTAGCCCAAAAAATGAAATAAACCAATCAAAAATAGTTACTTGTGCTGCTTCAGTAAAGCAGTCTCCGTATTTTTAAAGTCCGATATACATATCTGATTGTGACTGTATATATGTGTACACAGGAATCTTTTATATATACTAAATAACATCTATGCTGTAAGAATAAAGCCTGATGTGTAGCTGTGTCACTAATAGAGATGGTCAATGAGATGCAAATAATTCTGTGTTGATGCTGGTTTATGCAAATGTATGCACTCCTTTTGCTCATGAAATCAAATAATTTGATATTTTGTTAAAAAACTACGAATTAAAGGGTACCTGAGACAGATGAAAAGAAAAGTTTTATACATACCTGGGGCTTCCTCCAGTCCCCTTCAGGCTAATCAGTCCCTCGCTGTCCTCTTCCACCACCTGGATCTTCTGCTATCAGTCACAGTAATTCAGCCAGTCAGCGCAGTCCGGCCGCGTGTCGCTTCCACAGCCAGGAGTGTTCTGCATCTGCGCAATAGTGTTGCGCAGATGTAGTATGTTACTGGCAGCGGAGTGTGTGCATGCGCACTATGCCCGACTGGCTCAAGTGCTTGGACCCATAGCAGAAGATACAGGTGGCGGAGAAAGACAGCGAGGGACTGATTAGCCTGAAAGGGGCTGGAGGAAGCCCCAAGTATGTATAAAACTTTCATCTGTCTTAGGTTTACTCAGGTTACACAGTAGTACTATACTCTACATATGCACTCCCCACAGAGTTGCAGGGAATCCACTGAGAATGTTGTTCACATTGAACACAGAGGTGTTGTCTATCACACATAAACCTGGTTCAGATTGTACATGAAGATTGTGTAATGGAGGAAGAATCCCCTCATTCTCCTGCAGAGTACCTGCACATCACTCTTACATGTACCCACAGTTATATTGCCTAGGGCCTGATAGATGTTCTTTGTTCCTGTCTGTACCTTCTACAAGTACTCTTACCAAGGACTAGTTTTAGGCCTCGTTCACATCTCTGCAGTGCAGATGGCTGTGCGATCAAAACGCAACGTGTACAGTCGTGCGCCTTCTGCGCTGCTACCCGCTGCACTGCTGATCCCATCCATTGACAGTAAATGGGTCAGCGGCCAGAATGCATGCAACAGCACGCAAGTGCATCATAGCGCATTGTACTGCTGCGCAGCGCATTGTACTGCTGTGCAGCGCATTTGATGTGAACGGCAGAAGGGCTGTCTATAACCTTCTGCCGTTCTTGTATGTTACCACGTCGTACAAGCTTCCAAATGCGCACAGAAGCGTGTATGATGTGAACGAGGCCTAAGTCTAAAAGTAGAAGATCAGCTGGATAGCTAGGTAACTGGTATTGTTTAAAAGGGAATGAATATGGCAGCCTCCTGTTCCCTCTCAGTTCAGTTGTCTTTTAAAATTACTAAGCATTGGCAGTTAAGAGATGGATTTTATGTTACATACTTTCAATCAACAAGATTGTAATATGCAAATTAGAGGAGATGGAGTCGGTGGAATACTAACCTGAGGAGTCAGGGGATTTTGGTACCGACTCCACAGCCCTGGTATCACAGTCTCTCTCACCCTTTAATGTGACTGCCAAGTCACAGACAGCATTGAGGCAGGGAACACACTTGTCTCTTAGTTTTCTGTGCACGTTTTTCTGCATAATTTTTCTGCACACCAAGTGTGTTTCTATGCAGGAAATCGCGCGTGTTTTTTCACAGCAGCTGATGTAATTGATACAGAAAACTGACAAAATGTGCAGAATCAGGATGCAGAATGTCAGTTTTTTTTCTGTGTCCGAACAACATAGTAAGTGTGAACTAGCCCATTCATTAACATGAGTTCTCAGTTTTCTGTGCAGAAAACACGTATGAAAACTGTCAAGTGTGTTCCCTGCCTCAAGTTTTAGATATACACATCACTACAAACATTAGTGTTCCTCCACCTTAGTGTGAATGATGGCTTCTCACCTTCTCCTCTGCTATCCAGATTATAAGACAGAAGCTGCGCTCAGCAATTCCCCTCCCTTTCCCCAGGAAGATCTTTCACAGAAACTTTGTACTGGTTTCCTAATAACTGAAGGAACAACTCCTCATAGCGTAAAACCATTACTTGTAAAAAATGTAAATGATAGTGCACTCAGTCCAAAAGTAAAAATAGAGCTTATAGCATCCACAGGTCAGTCTCGTGTTGATTACTTACCGTATATACTAGAGTATAAGCCGACCCCCCCCCCCCCCAACTTTTCCCCAAAAACAGGGAAAAATGATAGACATAAGTTTAAGCCGGAGGTAGGTAATGCAGCACTTACTATAGGTAATTGGTGCAAGTGTGGATATTGCTCTGTTCATTATGGATTGATGGGCAGGTCAGATTAAGAACCTTCCCTTGCACATAGGCGTTTTGCAGTGCTTACATATTTGCAGCACAGACATGAAAGACTTCATTGTGTGAACCCAAAGTCATCCACATTTACACACATATGTCCATATGCCGAGCAGTGCACATGTCCCCATTTGGAACAGTACCGGTATTTACTAATTGATTGAGTCACTAACTGAACAGTTCCCCCTCCCTGTCATATGTAGAGGGCTGTGAGTCCCCGCCAGAGCAGTGTACACTATTTGTACATCAGTGTTTCCGTGTCATAGCGTTTTGTGCTATTTGTGCAGTGTATTTGCGTCAGTGTCCCCCGCTATGGCATTATGTGCTACTTGTTAATCAGTACCCTCCTCCTGGCATATGCATAGCAGTGCACAGCGGGGATCGTTTACTCACTGCCTGTAATCACCTTTTTTGTCAGCATATGATAGCGGTGCTCAGCGGGAGACTTTACTCACTGCCTGTAATCACCTTGTCTGTCGGCATATGATAGCGGTGCTCAGCGGGGAGACTTTACTTGTCTGTCGCAGTCTCATTTCTATGACGCCCTCTAGTGGTGCCTTTTATTATGTGTGCCCGGAGGAGGTCATAGAGATGGGAGTGTGAGAGACAAAGTTGAGTCCGAGCAGCAAGTAATGTCTCCCCGCTGAGCACCACTATGCAATATCCCGATAGAAAAGGTGATTCAAAGCAGAGGGTAAAGTCTCCCGGCTGAGCCGACAGACAAGGTGATTACAGGCAGTGAGTAAACGATCCCCGCTGTGCACCGCTAAGGATATATCGGGATGGGGGAGGGTACTGCTTAACAAGTAGCTCATACCACTACGGCGGGGGGACACTGATGCAAATACACTGCACAAATACCACATAACACTATGACACGGATACATTGATGCATAAATAGGGCACAATGCTCTGGCGGAGAGCTCACAATCATCTACTTATGGTAGGGAGGGGGACTGCTCCAGTTAGTGACTAGAGTATAAGCCGAGACCCCCACTTTTGGGACACTTTTTTGGTCCCAAAAATCGGCTTATATTCGAGTATATACAATACTCCTGTCCATAGCTCCAAACTCAGGAGGAGGAACTTTGGACGAGAGTAATTGGCAGTTTTGAAATGTGAGTGCACTATCTTTTACATTTTTATTAAAGTAATGGTTTAATGCTTGTAAGGAAACGCGGAAAGGCCGCCGTCTCTCGAAGTGAGGCGGCTGTTTCCGCGTCCAGCATGGCGTCACAACGCGGAGAAAACGCCGCATGCCGCATAGGCAGTGCGGCGGAATCCGCATTGGTAACGGCGGAATCCGCATCAGAGGCGGCCCCCGCACTAGATACATTGCATGACAGTACTGGTGTGGCTGGGACTGATAGACCACCAAGATTCAGACTTACACGCGCGCGAGCACAGAGGCAGAGTTTAAATAGCAGTTAGAAGGGAGTCGGCTGACCAGCTGGATCAGCTGACAAATTCCACTGCTCCCATTGGACCAGCAATTAGGGAGGTCCTGGAAAGGTCCTAGAGTATATATACTGCTGGTTGTTCACTTGCTCTTTGTCTGGCGTGCGATCACATACGTGGGAGCACCCAGATCCGTAGTCAGATCCGTTAGTGTGCCGGGACCAGCTGGAGCTGTAATCCTACACTAAGCTAGATTCTGTTGATAGCTTAAAGTACTAGTTTGATTGTGATTATCTGTTATGACCTTTGCCTGCCTTGACTATCCTTCTGAACTCTGATCTTGTACCTCGATATTTCTGACACTCTGTTGCCGACCCCCGGCTCGTTTCTAGACTCCGCCTCAGCCTCCTGATTCTGTATCTCGATATTTCTGATACCCCGTTGCCAAACCCTGCTTGTACTTAGACTCCGCCTTTGTCTCCTGATCTTGTACTTTATCTGTCTGTGTGTGTACGACCTGGCTTGTCCGACCTCGAGAACCGACCTTACCGTTAGAGGCGGTTCCTCGCTCTGTTAGCGACCCTTCCTCCTGAGGGTCACTTCCAGACATCCTTCCTACTGTCAGTCTGACTCCTCCCGTCTTGGAGAGTTCAGGTCTGCGGAAGGAATCTGTGCAGTACTCCTTGCTGCACTGAGGCCTAATCCTCAAAGTGTTACTGTTACACCAAACACTACACTCTACTCAGGTGAACAGAGGTTAGCTAGTATATCGGATTATCGGTGAGACTGCAGATCACTTATAATCTGGTATATATCTGTATTCCCAGTGATACTGCAGATCACCGGTAATCAGATACTCTCTGCTCACCGATCGTTACAATGCTATTAGGAGATCCTTTAGTTATTAGAAATCCAATACAGTACAAAATGTCTTGCAAGATCTTCCTGGGGAAAGTGAAGGGAGTTGCTTAGCGCAGATGCTGTCTTATAACCCAGACAGTAGAGGAGAACTATAGCGTGATCACACTATGCTTCTTTTCTCTCTCTCTTTTTTTTTTTTTTGGTATATATTTTTTTTAGAGAATACTATACACATTGAAGAATCAAGCTAGGACTTTGTTGAGGAAACACGTGTAAGCGCAGAAGCCTAGAGGAACATTTTGGACTTGTATGTTTGATGTTTTGGAATGCAATCCGCAGACAATTTGATAAGTGAAATTATTTATTGTGGTATGTTATATGGTTATGGAGTTTTTTTTTTAAACACGTTTTTATTGAGACATATGCAAAATGTACATAACAACAAAAGCAATACAGTAAGTGCGAGTATATCCAAACTGGTTACAGTTACAGGAGACAAAAAACTATTCAGAATAGCTAAAGCTTATTGGTACATTTGCCAAATTAGTAATCAACATAGTACCAGGGCTGTGGAGTCGGTACAAAAATCTTCTGACTCCGACTCAGACTCCTCAGTTTCTGAAACTCCGACTCCAACTCCGACTCCAGGTACCCAAAATTGCTCAGACTCCGACTCCTCGACTCCGACTCCTTAGTCTAATACTTAACAGGGCTGTGTATTTTGTACAAAAATCATGCGACTCCGACTCCCGACTCCGACTCCTCAGTTTCTGAAACCATGACTCCGACTCCAGCTCCGACTCCTCGACTCCGACTCTAACTCCGACTCCACAGCCCTGCATAGTACAACATTATATGCCAACGTGGCATAGAAACTTATATAACTAATCAACCTAGGCTGGCATTATACAATTCAAGTCATGAATAAGTAGCAGAAAATTGCAACATAAACATAGAGCATTACATAGTAACTGTAAGTGGTGACAAGGTCCATTTACCCCAAACTTGTACAAATTTCCCAGGACAGTTCCTATGTTGATATACTAGCTTAATGTATGGTAGGAATTTATTGGTTTGTATTATCCATTCAGTGATAGTAGGTACTTGTGGTGATATCCAACACATTGTAATGGCCCTTCGAGCATAGAGAGACTCACGAAGCATGATACATTCAAATTTAGTATACTGGTGTTGCGGTAGGACACTGAAAAAGCAAATCTTAGGACAAAGAGTAATCTGTTTCCCTAACACTTCTGCAAGTAATTGCGTAACTTGTCGCCAATATGACCCGATCAGAGGGCAACTCCATATCATATGCCAGCAATCAGCCAATGGAGATGCACACTTGGGGCATGCTGGAGAATAATTGGGTTTAATTTTGGACAGTCTTAGAGGAGTGAGATACGCCTGTCTAATGAGATAGAACTGAATTAATTTGCCATTTGCGGGCATAGAGGCATAGACATGTGACTCAAGAATATCCTCCCATTCCTCATTGTCCATATCAGTAAGGAAACAGTCCCATTTAGACCTGAGAATATCGGTATCTTTGTCTGCCATGGCTATAATAAGAGAAGTGTATAGCATGGAAATGAGTCCTCCCATCCCTTGTGTGCGAAGTATGCCTATTATAGGGTATTCTGAGAATGTGACATTGGTATTGCCAAATTGAGCGTTCCAGCAGTGACGCAGCTGCATATTTATAGAAAAAGGAGTTAGGCAGGTTATAAGTGGTTTTAAACTGGTCAAATGGTCTAAAAATACCCTGATCAACTACTTGTTTAAATGTGGTTACTCTTATCTTCTGCCACTCTGGGGCACAATGAAATGTAGCTAAATGGGGAAACTTAGTGTTGAACCATAAAGGGGTGTCACCAAATAACCCTTCCACACCGTGAATACGTTTAGCTTCAGACCAAATTTTGACCGCTAGTCTATGTATTGAAGTGCCATGACCAATCAACTGGGTTTTAGGGGCTTCTAAAAAAGCCAGCAAATTATCACATTTGACATATTTAGCTAGAAATTGCTCAGATATAGGACGTTCAAGATGTTCATATAACCAGGTGTTTAGGTAGCGAAGCTGCCTTCCAAATAATAGAGATAGAAATTTGGAAGTGCCAGTCCTGCAGACTGTTTAGGAGCTTGTAGGGACTGAAGTCGGACCCTGGCCCTACCCTTACCCCATACAAATGTAGATATTAAAGAGACACTGAAGCGAAAAAAAATATGATATAATGAATTGGTTGTGTACTATGAATAATTACTAGAAGATTAGCAGCAAAGAAAATATTCTCATATTTTTATTTTCAGTTATATATTGTTTTATCTAACATTGCATTACTCTATAATATGTGCAGATTACACAACACTCAGCATTCAAAATGAGTCTTTCAGAGCAGTCTGTGAAGTAATGAACTCTCCTCTAGCAGAGGAAAAGTAAACAGTTCAATTACAGTTGAGATAATAAAAGTCAGATAACAGCCCTCTCCACGACTAAAGGTGCCCATACACTCGTCAGATTGGCAGCAGACAGATAAGAAATGCATCTGATGATCTATCTGATGCGTTTTTAGAACATTTTTTACCAGAATAGAATTCCAATAGATTTCAGTTTGAAATCTGTTGAAATTCGATCTGATGGCATTTTTTTGCCATCAGATTTCCATTAAGGCCAATGCAAACTGATAAGCAATCTCATCAGATCGACCTAAATTTTCCACCCTGCAAGTTCGATGGAAATCCATCGAAATCGATCGAAATCGGCCGTCGATCGGTCGATTGGCCAACCGATTTGCGATCGATCGATCGATCGACCGCGATCGATCGGTCGGCCAGAAAATCGGCTGAGTGTATGGGCTGCTTAAGTTAGTCGGAGAGCTTAATAGCTTTTTTGCATAGAGATAACAACTGGAGTTTCTCAACTCTTCCTGTACTGGAAACAATTAAGGTAGCCATACACTGGTCGATTTGCCATCAGATTCGACCAACAGACAGATCCCTATCTGATTGAATCTGATCAGAGAGGGATCGTATGGCTGCCTTTACTGCAAACAGATTGTGAACCGCTTTCAGCCTGAAACCGATCACAATCTGTGGTGGTGGAGGTGCTGCCGCCGCTTCCCCCCATCCCGCATACATTACCTGCTCCGCCGGCACGACTCCCGGGTCTCCGCTCTTCTTCTCCGTCTCCGCTCTGGTCTGGTCTCCGGCATGCTTCTCTTCTTCCTGTCTGGGGGAAGTTTAAACAGTAGAGCGCCCTCTACTGTTTAAACTTCCTGCCGGGACAGGAAGAATGGAAGCATGCCGGAGACCAGACCAGAGCGGAGAAAAAGAGTGGAGACCCGGGAGTCGCGCCGGCGGAGCAGGTAATGTATTGCAGCTCTATTGCGTCGGTCGTCGGGCACTCGAACGCCGCTAGCGATGCGCTCTTTACCCGCAGGCGATCGACTGTTATTTTCCACACGGCGCGATCGACGGGATTGGACGGAATAAATCGAAATTCGGCATGTAGCGTGAACGATTGGCAGCAGATTCGATCCCAGTGATCGAATCTGCTGTCGAAACGGCGGCAAATCGGGCCAGTGTATGGCCAGCTTTAGACTGATGTATCTGATCTTAATGTTTTTTTTCTTAGCTGTACTACACATACAAATCATAATATCATCATTTTGTTTTTCGCTTCAGTGTCCCTTTAAGGAATTTAGCTTAGCAAAAAAAAATTTAGGAATTTGTATATGAACGTGTTCTAGGGTATACAATAGTTTGGGTAAGATAATAATTTTAATTAAATTAATCCGCCCTATTACATTCAGAGGGAATAAGCTCAATTTATCAAATTTCTCACGAGCAAATAACAATAAAGGCTCGATGTTCAATCTGAAGAATTCAGACTTATCAGCTACTGTATAGATACCAAGGTACTTAAAACTTCGGACTACTTGTAATTGTGAGTGGAGTGACGGATGCTTAATATAGTGGGTATCAAGGGGCAATATAACTGATTTTTGCCAGTTTATACACAACCCTGAGTACGTAGAGAAAGACTGTATTGTTGTAAATGCTTGTTGCAGCGACTCATCTGTATCTTGCAGATATAGTATTAAATCATCAGCATATAGAGCCAGGGTTTCGACAAGAGTCCCCACTCTCAATCCATTTATCAATGAATTAGATCTTAGGCGAACAGCTAGAACTTCTATCACCAGGGAAAACAGGTATGGAGAAATAGGGCATCCCTGTCTTGTTCCCCTGGTGAGAGAAATGGGAGAATACATATGGCCATTGACAATTATAGTTGCCTGTGGTGCACTATAGAGTAATTTAATCCAAGAAATAAATTTGGAACCAAATCCAAATCGCTCAAGGACCCGCCAAAGCAATTGCCACTCAACAGTGTCAAACGCCTTGGCAGTATCCAATGAAACCAAGGCCCTATCACCAACCACATCATGGTCAATTACTAAATGTGTTAACGTTTTCCTGATATTACTAGATGTAGATTTGCCAGGCATAAACCCACACTGATCTGGGTGGATTATATCTAATATGACATTCTGAAGGCGATTGGAGAGCAGCTTGGCAAACACCTTATAATCTCTGTTAAGCAAGGAAATCGGCCTATAAGAGGAGCATTCCATTGGGTCTTTACCTGGCTTTAAGAGTAATATAACCGAGGCAGAGTTAAAGGAGTCAGGGAGAAATAAATTCTGACAGCAGTAGGATAAAGTTCTATATAATTCTGGGATCAATATTTCGTCATAGCACTTCTACACCTCAATAGGGAGACCATCAGAGCCAGGAGATTTATTATTAGCCAGTGACATAACTGCTTCTTGCACCTCATCTAACGTAATGTCCTTGTCTAATATCTGCTGTTGATCAGGAGAGATCTGAGGCAACTGAACATTGTTTAGATACTCGTCAATCTCCCAATCAGGGCAGGTAAGAGAGGAGGAATACAGATGTGTATAAAAATCACTAAAACAGTTCAATATACCTGGGATATCATGACAAACAGTACCATACTTATCTTGGACTGCTAGAATAGTCTAGGGACCTTTATCGGAATGGGCCATTTGAGCAAGGAGCTTTGCAGATTTATTACCTGCTTCAAAGCTAGATTGTTTATAAAAGAATTCGCGCCTTCTGGCTTTCTCAGTCAAAATAGTTATAAGCCTTAAGACTAGATAACCATATATGCTTGGAGGATTCAGACGGATTTAAGGTATACTCTTGTTCAGAAGAGGTTAGCTTAGTTGCCAGGTCAGATTCCAACTTACTGGTTTCTTTCTTAATATTCTTAATGACTAAATTAAATGTACCCCGGCATACACCTTAAAGGCGTCCCATCGGACTATAGTATTAGTTTGCTCAGTAGTAGTAGCAAAAAATTCCTCTATTTGCTTGCCTATGCCACCATGTTCGGTTATCTGTGAGAACCAAAAGGGATGAAGACGCCATCTTATTGGTGGACGAGCATTTTGCAGGGAGTAGGTAAACAGTATCGGGGCATGATCAGAAAGAGACCGTGGCAGATGAGATATGCTAGTGATATAGGGCATTGTTTGCGGTGTAGCGAAAACCTAATCTATGCGGGATAAGGCATGACGTTGTATAGTGTGACATGTAAATTGAGAAACATCTGGATGATTTCTCCACACATCAATCCATGAAAGTTCAGATATAAATTTAGCCAGGGTTGTGGGAGTAAAGGATTGAGGAACTGCGCTATGGAATTTATCTAGTACCGGGTTCATTAGCATATTGAAGTCTCCAAAGCATAATACATGATAACCTAGATAATCTAAAGCAAACATGGCAATGTGCTGAAGTAGTGATAATGTTGCGGGGGGGGGGGGGGGGGGGGGTTATAAAGTCCTATAAGGACTAATGGGATGTCTTCAATATGAAGCGCAATACATATGTATCTGCCACGGTCATCTACATCTAATTTTTGTATAGAATATCTGAGTCTTCTATGCAAAAGATTAGAAACTCCAGATGAGTACGAGGAGTAAGTGCTAGGGGCTGCCCAGCCTATCCATTTTTTACGCAGGCAAGGCGTCTTCCCAGACAATAAATGGGTCTCCTGCAGACATAGTATATCAGGGTGCAGTTTATCAATTTGCCTAAAGATCATGGCCCTCTTAAAGCTGTCATTCAAGCCTCGGACATTCCAAGACATGAATGTCTGCCTATCCATAGTTACCGATATTTAGATACAGGGAATAGTAGTAAGTACTTTCCAGCATGATGCAATAGACCATATCATCATCATAGCGTAAATGTTGCAATAGGTAAAGGATATTAGAATCAGCTAAAAGCCAGCCTAGAAAGAGAAAACAATAACAAAACCCCATAATGAACCCCTACCCACAGTACTTAACAAATAGCAACAACCAAGTACTGGGGTCTTATACCCAAAAACAAAAACCAGGCAAGAGGTCAGTTAAAAACTGACCAGACTTAAGTGAGCCAAGTGCTGAAATTAGCCCAGAGAGACCAATTTACCAGGTATATATACCGCAGAGCCATAATGCACATTTTTGGAATTAGTGCATATACATTTGCCCAACAGGGCTTAAGTAATCATTACCAATATAGTACACCCTCACAACATAATAATAACCTAGAGAGATATTAAGGAAAAGTTATAAAAAGGAGAGAAGGCGCATTGGTATACAGCAGCTAAAGTAATAGATATATACGCATGATAGATCAGCTACATTTCAGTTTGGCATCTAGCCAGTCCACCTCTTCTTGTGGATCTGTAAAAAAGGTTGTATCATCTCCATCTACAATTCGCAGTTTAGCTGGAAATTGCATTGAATAGGGGATATTCGCACCCCTTAATCGCCGTTTGATATCAATAAAGGAAGCACGTTTCTTTTGCAGGTCTGAGGAGAAGTCTGGAAAGATCATGACTTTAGCATTATGAATGTTTGTCACCTTTAGTACGTGCTAACCGCAGGATGATGTCCCTGTCTCTGCTGTTTAAGATGCGTGCTAAAAAGGAACGCGGAGGTTTACCAGGAGGAGGTTTCCGAGCTGGAACCCGATGTGCACGTTCTACAGCAAATGCATTAGAGATGCTGTCAGCCCCAAACTGTTGCAGGAGCCATTGCTCGATAAAGTCCTCCGGTCGGGTACCTTCAATCCCTTCAGGAAGGCCCACAAAGCTTAAATTATTACGACGTAGTTGATTCTCAATATCGTCCGATTTAGTGTAGTTGGCGGCAGATTGGCGTTTGACCAGGCGAATATCCCCAGAGAGTGGTGCCACCGTGTCTTCAAGTGTTGAGACTCTGGTTTCGAGTTCAGTAGTACGCTCTCTCAGCTTCTGCATATCCTGTCTTAACAGGCCGACATCTATCTTAACTTCTTCAACTTTGGCAGTAACTGCTGTGCGGGATTCAGAAATGGCCGCCAGTAATTGACCATACATGTCTTTAACCTCCCTGGCGGTAAGCCCGAGCTGAGCTCAGGCTATGCTGCGCAGGAGGATTTCTCCGGCTCTATTGGGGCGATTCGCCCCATTCAAAGTGCTGTGCGCGCAGCCAGCACTTTGCTAGCCGCGCGCATAGCTCGATCGCCGCCGCTCTGCGGCGGCGAAAGAGGGCCCGCCAGAGCCCTGCGCTGCCCGGACCAATGAGTTCCGGGCAGCGCTATGGGCTGGATCGGGTGCGCCTGACGTCAGGACGTCATTCCGATCGTCGCCATGGCGACAGGAGAAGCCAAACAGGAACGCGTTATATACGCGCTCCCCTGTTTGCTATTAGGGCCGGCGACGATTGCACTAGAGGGACACATGCGCCCTCTAGTGGTGTTTCATGTAGCTACCACTCTGGTAGCTTTACATGAAACAAAAAAAAAAAGGATTTTTGCCCATTTGGCAAAAAAAATTAACCGCCAGGGAGGTTAAGGGTGAGCTCAGGTTCACTACTACCTTCAGGGTCGCAGGCAACATCCCAGTCTGGGTTACCCTCACTAGAGGTTAGAGGGAGAGTGTCGTCCAGGAAGGATTCAGAGGCCTGAGTTTCGGCGTTATGAACTGCGACACAAGATGGCGGAGAGCGAGCAGGCATGGTATAAGAGCGTGGGGTAGCATCCCCTGATGGCGTGCGGTCACTTGACTGGTTATCCATGTCTCCGTGGTCAGCAGCGGGTAAGTCTCGTGGTGGGGATAGAGAGACGTGTCTTACCGCTCCGCTCTGGCGCTGCTGTGTTCGGCCACGTTGTGGTAGGCCGGCTTGCTCCACCTGCATGTACTTTTCAATGGAAGAAGTGGCGGCGAGAGTCTTGTTCCGATGGGACATATCAACCGTGAGTCCAGTAGGGTGTACCAATGCTATCCACAGTTTAGAGAAGGCTCTGCGGTAAGGCAGAATGTGCAAATAGATCGGTCTTCACCGGAGCTCAGCAGTAGCGCGTCTTACTCCGTCGCCATCTTGGCCACGCCTTGGTTATGGAGTTTTTTAATCAAGCAAGAGTGCACTTTTCATTGATATAAGATTTTGAACAACATTATTGCATAAAATGTGAGGCAACTAAAGCATTTTTGTAGCCAAATCCCTTTATTTTAGGGGCTCAAAAGTAATTGGACAAATTAAATAACTAGAAATAAAATGGTCATTTTTAATACTGGCTGAAAACCCTTTGCTAGCAATGACAGTGTACCAGAGATGAAACAAATTAAGTTGTATACATACATGGGGCTTCCTCCTGTCCCTTTCGCCCTGATCGGTTCCTCACCCTCCTCCTCCACCGCTATGGCTCCCGGGAATTAGGTCTGTTGCGGCCAGGCGGCATAGTCCGGCTGTACGCGTTCCCCCTCACACTCCCGTGTCCAGGAGCTTTACGGAGGCACACATGCGCACTATGCCCTGACAAGCCAAAATACCAGTAGCCATAGTGGAGTATCCAGGCGGTGAAGGAGGATGGCGAGGAACCGATCAGGCTGAAGGGGGCTGGAGGAAGCCCCAGGTATGTATAAAACTTTTAATTTGCTTCATTTCAGGTTCACATTAAACTCAAATATCACCAGGTGCTGGGTTTCCTCTTTTTTAACGTGCTGCCAGGCCTTAACTGCAGTGGCTTTCAGTTGCTGTTTGTTAGTGGGCTTTTCTGTCCAAAGTTTAGTCTTCAACAAGTGAAAAGCATGGTCAATTGGATTAAGATCAAGTGACTGAATTGGCCATTCAAGCATTTTCCACTTCTTTGCTTTAATAAGCTCCTGGGTTGCATTAGCTGTATGTTTTGGGGCCTTGTTTATCTGTATCCTGAAATGCTGCCCAACCAATTTGATTGCATTTTGCAGGATTTAAGCAGACCGTAAGTCTCTGAACACCACCAGAATTAATTTGCTGCTTCTGTTTTGTGTCTCATCATCAATGAGCGCTAGTGTTCCAGTGCCACTGGCAGCAATGCACACCCAAGCCATCACACAGCCTCCATCGTGTTTTACAGATGGTGTGGTATGCTTTGGATAAGGAGCTATGTGGAACAGCGTGGAGCCTTCTCCAGAGGCGCTCCTAGAGACCAGCTGACCAGCTAATTGCCTAGAGCGCCAGATTTATTGCAGGGCGGCTTTGAGGGAAAAAAAAAGTTTATTTTTCCTGTCCTTAGAGGCTGAAAACGTAAGGAACGGAGATAAAAAGTTCTAATGAAAGCCTCTACTGCTCAGCCTCAAATAAGGAATCTACAAACCTTTTGTCTACAACACTTTGTATGGCATTTCCTAATGTGTTATCTCGGGATCTAGAGTGTGTCTGTGTGACTGCTGGAGGCTCCCGCCCCTCCCTGTGCCAAAGAGGAAAAGTAAAAACAGCAGAAGAGCATGTCTGTTGGAGCCTTGGAGGAGGTAATAACAAGGCATGCAAGACATGCCAGGAGTGCAGAGCTCCAGCTAGAGAAAATCAATCCCCAGACAGTTACGTTAATGGGCACAGACCATCTCCCCAGCCATACTGTTTGTCCTTTGCAGCACTAGGGACATTTGTATTTCCTCACCAGACCCCATCACCTGAATGTGATGGCTTCCACACTGATAAGGTGCTGTGTGAATAGCAGGTCAACTAGCTAAATGAAAAGCTTTAGTCACTGATTGAGCACACAAAAGGTTAAATTCTGGCTGCAGCTCGGGGGGGGGGGGGGGGGGAAGCACAGCGGGACAGCAGGTCATCAGGATGTGATTATAGTTACTTGCTGTATAAGGTGCTGCTCAGACAGGCTGCCTATTCCTTGACCAAATCATAGACTGCAGTGCACACTGGGGAACTACAGGTACCAGCATGTCCTACTGTGATTATTTATGTGTCATGTATGGAATTATAGTTCATCTTCACAAAGAAATGCTGGTAATTGTAGATCTCACAGTGGTTTATAAGGATCTTACAAAGGTATAATAATGGATAATTGTTCATATACAAGTGATAATTATTTTTTTTTTATAGCACTGACATCTCCTGCAGCACATTACAGAGTACAGAGTCATGTCACTGACTGTCCCCAGAGGAGCTCACAATCTAATCCTACCATAGCCATAGTCTAATGTCCTACCATATTATTATTATGTATTTATATAGCACTGAAATCTTCTGCAGCACATTACAGAGTACATAGTCATGTCACTGACTGCCCTCAGAGGAGCTCACAATATAATCCAACCATAGTCATAGTGTAATGTCCTACCATATTATTATTATGTATTTATATAGCACTGACATCTCCTGCAGCACATTACAGAGTACATAGCCATGTCACTGACTGTCCTCAGAAGAGCTCACAATCTAATCCTACCATAGCCATAGTCTAATGTCCTACCATATTATTATTATGTATTTATATAGCACTGACATCTTCTGCAGCACATTACAGAGTACATAGTCATGTCACGGACTGTCCTCAGAGGAGCTCGTAATCTAATCCTACCATAGTCCTAGTGTAAAGTCCTACCATATTATTATTGTGTGTTTATATAGCACTGACATCTCCTGCAGCACATTACAGAGTACATAGTCATGTCACTGACTGTCCTCTGAGGAGCTCACACTCTAATCCTACCATAGTCCTAGTGTAATGTCCTACTATATTATTATTATGTATTTATATAGCACTGACATCTCCTGCAGCACATTACAGAGTACATAGCCATGTCACTGACTGTCCTCAGAAGAGCTCACAATCTAACCCTACCATAGTCATAGTCTAATGTCCTGCCATAGTATTATGTATTTATATAGCACTGACATCTTCTGCAGCACATTACAGAGTACATAGTCATGTCACGGACTGTCCTCAGAGGAGCTCATAATCTAATCCTACCATAGTCCTAGTGTAAAGTCCTACCATATTATTATTGTGTGTTTATATAGCACTGACATCTCCTGCAGCACATTACAGAGTACAGAGTGTCATGTCACTGACTGTCCTCAGGGGATCTCACAATCTTATCCTACCATAGCCATAGTCTGATGTCCTACCATATTATTATTATACTGTATATTTATATACCAGTGACATATTCTGCAGCACTTTACAGAGTACATAGTCATGTCACTGACTGTCCTCAGAGGAGCTCACACTCTAATCCTACCATAGCCACAGTCTAATGTCCTACTATATTATTATTATGTATTTATATAGCACTGACATCTTCTGCAGCCCATTACACAGTACATAGTCATGTCACTGACTGTCCTCAGAGGAGCTCACAATCTAATCCCACCATAGTTAAAGTCTAATATTTTCAATATAGGATTGTTTTGGGGGAAACCAGTTGACTTATTAGTGTGTTTTAGGGATGTTGGGGAATATGAAGTGCCTAAATTAATTCCTGGGGAAGATAGTAACTCCATGCAGATTTTGCCCTAACCAATGTTCAAACCTAGGACTCAGCCTGCGGGGTCTGTGGCATGCAGAGCAGGGTGGCAACTGAATTACGATTATTTTCCAGTGAAACGCAGCCGCATCACAATTATTTCATAGGGAGGCACCACATGGGGGAGCGTGTCAGGGCACCATGGGGGGGGGGGGGGGTGGGGGGCACCACAGGTTTTCTCGCCTGGAGTGCCAAGATGGCTAGAAGCGCCCCTGGCCTTCTCCATACTTTTTTTTCTTGCCATCATGCTGGTAGAGGTTGATCTTGGTTTCATCTGTTCAAAGAATGTTTTTCTAAAAATGTGCTGGCTTTTTTTAGATGTTCTTTAGCAAAGTCCAAGCTAGTATCTCTATTCATGGAGCTTATGAGTGCAGTGCACCCTCTGTATTTACTTTGGTGCAGTCTTGTCTTTATGTTAGACTTGGATATCAATACACTTACCTCCTGGAGAGTGTTGTTCACTTGGTTGGCTGTTGTGAAGGGGTTTCTCTCCACCATGGAAAGGATTCTGCGATCATCCACCACCGTTGACCTCTATGGGGGTCCATGTCCTTTTGCATTGCTAAATTTACCAGTGCACGCTTTTTTTCTCAAGATGTACTAAACTGTACATTTTGCCAGTCATAATATTGTAGCAATTTTTGGATTTTTTTTTCCTGGTTTCCCAACTTAAAGAGAACCAGAGCTTGTGAAAAGAAAAAGTTTTATACATACCTGGGGCTTCCTCACGCGCCATAAGCTCTGATCGCTTCCACACCGCCGTCCTCTGCTTTCTGCATCTTTGGGAACTGGGTCCCGTCATTTCTGTCAGTCGAGGCCAGTATGACGTAAGAGAAGTGCACTGTTTGCGTATCTCTCCAGCAGCCGCATGAGAGATACGTAGAGGGTGCACTTCTCTTGCGTAGAGTGGCCCTGACTGGCTGAAGTGACAGAACCCAATACTGAAGCTGCAGACAGCAGAGGACATCGGGGTGGGAGCAATCCTAGCTCATGGGGCTTAAGGAAGCCCCAGATATGAATAACACTTTTTCTTTTAGGGAGCTCTGGTACACTTGAAAGGGCAACCGAGATGACCTGTGACATGATGAGATAGACATGTGTATGTACAGTGCCAAGCACACAAATAACTAAGCTGTGTGCCTTTTTTTTCTCTGGCTGAATGAGTTATGTGATGACTACTGAAAATTATTATAATTCTGTCTTGTAATTTGGCTGTTTATTGTATTTTGCTGTTTTTAATAGTGTGTGTACCATAGTGCTGACCAGGACTGGTAGAGACTGGTCATTATCTATGATTCATTGTCTTCTGATTATCTCCTGCTGTGTAGTACAACACCTGAGAGACAGCTAGTCTACAGAGGAAACGATGGGTCCGCCGGACCCTCCCGCTGGGCGGTCTTTAGCCAACAGTATGTTCGTGTTTAAGCGGATCGCTCAGAAACAGCCTTATCAGTCCGCCCAGACAGCGCGTACACAAGCGCATAATGTCACTAAAGACAGCCCAGCAGGAGGGTCCGGCGGACCCGTCGTTTCCTTTTGTAGTGCGTGTGTGTACGCACCTATAGGGCAAGTAGAGAGAGCAGTTTTGTTGAGCTTTGGAGGTGAAAATGTGAACATTTGAACCTGTGTCTCCCTGGCTGTGGATGGACTCTGCTATTGGAGACAAATGTGGATTTGTATTCCTTGTTGCTGTTTTAGCTGTGGATTGCAGCTTATGGCTTTGCTACCTGGACTGTTCAGATGTTCTGGAAGAATTGGAATAAAACGGTTTAATTAATCTCTTGCAGTTGCCTAACCAGTATCACACAACTATATTGTCACAAGTAAAACATCAGTTATGCAAGTGACAGCTTCTATCCGGGTCGGGACCGGGTCAGACTATAGCATAACCCTTACTGATAAGTAATTACAGCCATAAAACACTTTCCTGGCAGAAAAGGGCTTCTCAGAGCAGGAAAGAGATAAAAAGGATCAATAATTCATAGATACTTCAGTGCATGTGTCTTTGAGAATAGACAATGAAAAATAAGTAAAAACTAGATTTGAATATAAAATTAAACTGGAATATCTAAAAAAAAAAAGTAATTTTTAGGAGGCGGAAGATATATACAATTGTTTTTCTCATCTGTTTATTTTCACCTTGCATGTCCTTTAACCA
This sequence comes from Hyperolius riggenbachi, assembly GCF_040937935.1. Lineage (NCBI taxonomy): Eukaryota > Metazoa > Chordata > Amphibia > Anura > Hyperoliidae > Hyperolius > Hyperolius riggenbachi. The sequence goes on along the minus strand of NC_090652.1, from coordinate 174,111,956 downwards.
CCCTGGCGTTCTATTGAGATCGCCAGGGCGGCTGCGGGAGGGTTTTTTTTAAATAAAAAAAAAAACTATTTCATGCAGCCAACTTTCAGTTGATGATGAAAGCCCACTAGAGGGCGCTCCGAATGCGTTCTTCTGATCGCCTCCGGCAATCAGAAGTAACAAGGAAGGCTGCAATGAGCAGCCTTCCTTGTTTGGCTTTCCTCATCGCCATGGCGACGAGCGGAGTGACGTCATGGACGTCAGCCGACGTCCTGACGTCAGCCGCCTCCGATCCAGCCCTTAGCGCTGGCCGGAACTATTTGTTCCGGCTGCGCAGGGCTCGGGCGGCTGGGGGGACCCTCTTTCGCTGCTGCACGCGGCGGATCGCCGCAGAGCGGCGGCGATCAGGCAGCACACGCGGCTGACAAAGTGCCGGCTGCGTGTGCTGCTTTTTATTTTATCAAAATCGGCCCAGCAGGGCCTGAGCGGCACCCTCTGGCGGTAATGGACGAGCTGAGCTCGTCCATACCGCTAAGGGTGGTTAAAGGACAACTGAAGTGAGAGGGAAATGGAGGCTGCCATATTTATTTCCATCTAAGCAATACCAGTTGCATGGCTCTCCTGCTGATCATCCTCTGCCTCTAAAGGTGGCCATACACTGACAGGAATCTATCTGATGTGTGCCACACATTAGGGAACAGATTTCCAATATATTTCAGAATGAAATCTATTGGAAATCCTATTTAAAATCGATCTAATTGCATTACTGTACTATTAGATCCAATGCAACTCTATGGTCCATCAATTTGCTGCCAGCAGCAAATCGACTTAGATTTTCCATCCCATCAGATCAAATCGATCGAAATCTGATGCAAATCAATCGATCAGCCGATTCTATAGAATCGATCGATCACTGAAATCTACCAGTGTATGGGCCCCTTAATACTTTTAGCCATAGCGCCCCGAACTAGCATGCAGCAGATCAGGTGTTTCTGACATTATTGTCCGATCTGACAAGACTAGCTGCATGCTTGTTTCTGGTGTTATTCAGACACTATTGCATTGAAATAGACCAGCAGGGCTGCCAGGCAACTGGTATTGTTTAAAAGGAAATAAATATGGCAGTCCTCTCACTAAGGATGGCTTCTGTCACCTGCATGGAGAGCGCCTTTGACCGCATGTTATCTGTTTACAGCAAAATCTTTCACATGCAAGTACCACACCTCAAATCAATTCCAGACATTTTATCTGCTTACTTGATAGACATAACAATGGACTTGCGCTAACCTGCCCATGAAATAGCATTTGAGTCAATTGTCCAATTACTTTTGAGCTTCTGAAATAGATTGTGTTAAAGAATGTTTTAGTATGCAATCGTTTTGTTCACCCCACTGAATTAAAACTTAGACTGCACTTAAACTGCATCTGAGTTGTTTCATTTAAAGCGGACCTAAACCCAGGACTTACTCTCTGCTGTAAGGCCTCTTTCACACCAAGACGTTGCGTTTTAGGGGACATTAAGGTCGCATAACGTGCCCCTAACGCAACGCATGGTGGTGTTGAAGTTCGACGTTTGAGCCACGTTATGAGGCTCTTGGTGCTATCCTGGGAAGTCCGGATCTTTTCAATGATTCGAATCGGATCATTGAAAAGATCCGGATCTTTGAACCGAATCTTTGAACAATTTTACTAGGGAAGCAGGACGCAGGGGTGCAGGAGAATGAAGGCACATTGAGGGTGCTAATGGGGAAGGGAGAGATGCAGCAGGAAGATTGTGCTTGTGCACAGAAGCTGCAGTTCCTGTTTCTTCCAGACATCCACTGTGAACCTAATCCTTCATTGTGATGATCCGGATGATTCACTCACAAAAAAGATCCGCATCAAAGATCCGAATTGTTCATGATCTGGACAACACTACAGTGCAGTGAATATTAATTAGCCATGTGGCTAGGAACAATAGCGGACTCTCCCCTTACTGAGCATGTGCAAACAGTCTAACGCAGCTAAAACCACATGTAACGCACAGCATGCTGCACTTTCGTTGAACGTCCAGTGTTACACTGTAACGCAACGTGGGCACTGTGAACAGCCCATTGATTTTTCATTACTGTGAGTTGGGCTGCGTTACAGGCTGCTCTAACTGTGCGCCTGTAACGTCCCACTGTGAAAGCAGCCTAAAAGAGCAGCAACATCCTCATAACCTTAATGGAAAAACATTTCTGTTACAGAACTGTTCAGAGAGGCTGCAGAACTGTCCTTTCCTGGTTTGCTGTAAGCACATACAGGGTTAACTTTCCAGTGCTTACATATACCCTGGCACAGATCAGAGAGAGGTGTCAGCGCAAATTACAGTGAATACTTACCAAAAGGGATGCTCAAATCCGAATTCGGATGAAACCTGGATAGTTGCTATCCGGATTTCTCCCAATAAACCTTTTCGGGGGGGTGTCAAGCTTACCTGTTTGACGTCTTCTTCGTCCGTCCCTCGGCACCGCTCACGATGCGGTCCACGCGGCGGTCACATGACTACAAACACTTCCTCCTTCCGGGTTGAAGGAGGAAGTGTTTGTAGTCACGTGATGCGACAGGTAAGCTTGACCCCCCGCCCACCCTGCACAGGTTTACTGGGAGAAATCTGGATAGCAAATATCTGGGTTTCACACGAATTCGGATTTGAGCATCCCTACTTACCAGTAGTTAAAGAGAACCCGAGGTGGGTTTGAAGAATATTATCTGCATACAGAGGCTGGATCTGCCTATACAGCCCAGCCTCTGTTGCTATCCCAAACCCCCCTAAGGACCTCCTGCACTCTGCAATCCCTCATAAATCACAGCCATGCTGCTGACAAACAGCTTGTCAGAGCTGGCTGTGTTTATCTCTATAGTGTCAGTCTGCTGCTCTCCCCGCCTCCTGCAGAACTCCAGTCCCCGCCTGCATCCCTTCCCTCCCTGCTGATTGGAGGGAAGGGACGGGGGCAGGGACCGGAGCTATGCAGGAGGCGGGGGAGCAGCTGAGACTGACACTACAGATGTAAACAGAGCCTCACAGCACGACTGTGATTTATCAGGGATTGCACAGTGCTGGGGGACCTTAGTGGGGTTTGGGATAGCAACAGAGGCTGGGCTGTATAGGCAGATCCAGCCTCTGTATGCAGATAACATTCTTTAAACACACCTCGGGTTCTCTTTAAGGGAGAATTAAGCCCCATACACACGCTCAACAGTGGGTCTTTTATGCAGCACAATTGCTGAACAACTTTTGTTGTGAAACAAGTTGAAACAGCTAAAAAAAAAAAATTTTGCTGTTCAAAAAGCTGATAAGACTGATAGGAAGTCAATTCAAAGCCCCATACACACACTCAACAGCGGTCTTTTATGCTTTCACAACTTTTGTTGTTGTGAAACAAGTTGAAACACCTAAAAAAAAGTATTTTGCTATTGTTCAAAAAGCTGATAAGACTGATAAGAAGTCAATCCAACAAAAGTTGTGAAAGCATAAAAGACTGCTGCTGAGCGTGTGTATGGGGCTCAATAGTTGGATTCACGTCTTATCAGCTTTTTGAACAATAGCAAAATACTTTTTTTTTTTTTTTTTTTTTTAGCTGTTTCAACTTGTTTCACAACAAAACTTGTTCAACAATTGTGCTGCATAAAAGACAGCTGTTGAGCATGTGTATGGGGCTTTATGCTGGGTACACACTGAGATTTTCTGGCAGATTTACTGTCAGATTGATTATTTCCACAGCAATCATCAAAGGTCCGCACCATCCAATATTCAAGTTTCAAGTTTCTTTATTTATAGCTCTTGTAAAAAGACATGATTAAAAACAAATCTGCATGATGATGACGCACAGGCGTTTCGATACTTCTTTCTCAAATCATTGCAGCATCTGACAGATGGTCAGATGCTGCAATGATTTGAGAAAGAAGTATCGAAACGCCTGTGCGTCATCATCATGCAGATTTGTTTTTAATCATGTCTTTTTACAAGAGCTATAAATAAAGAAACTTGAAACTTGAATATTGGATGGTGCGGACCTTTGATGATTGCTGTGGATTCCCTGTGACTCCAGGGGTGGTCTCTGCACGCCAAACCCATTGGTGCAACAACGCTGGTTTAGATTGATTATTTCCAACATATCTGATCTGATTTCTGATCGATTTCCGTTTTCTGTTAACTACAATAGGATATTGATCAGAAAATGCTCGGAAATCAGATCGGACATGTTGGAAATGATCAATCTGACAGTAAATCTACCAGAAAATTTCATAGTGTGTACCTAGCATAAGACAATTTGTTATCCTACTAATATTATAAATGGGAAAGTTCGGATGTTTAGATGTTTGCAGGGGCGTATCTGGGTAATATAGCACCTATGCCAAACACTGAAATTGCGCCCCATATACATTTGCACACCATATCCAATTGTGCCCCATATGCATACTGAAGGTGTCCCTCCAGTATTGATATCCAGAGCTGTCCAACCCAGTATTGGTAGCTCCGGTATTGGTGCCCCCAGTATACGTAGGGAGAATTAGCCCTCCAGTATTGTTAATTAGAGGTAGCCCCCAGTGTAGGTCACCAGAGTTAGCCACCCAGTATATGTAGCTTGGAAGCCAGAGGTGGCCCCCTAGGGTAGATAGCCAGAAGTAGCCCTTCCTATATAGGTAGTAAATCAGTTTAGGTTTCCCTCCCAACATAAGTAATTATATAAGTCCTTCCCGTATAAGTCGCCCCCCCCCCCAGTATAGAATGCTAGAATTAGCCCCCCCCCCCCCCAGTATAGAATGCTAGAATTAGCCCCCCCCCCCAAGTATAAGGAACAAGTTGCATTTCTAAGTATGGCAGTAGAGCATGTGGGAGGAAGGAGCAGCCAAGGGCGCCCATAATGCTGTGGCACGAGCCATGCCTGGACCCCTGTAGATACGCCTCTGGATGTTTGTTTGTTACTCAATCACGCAAAAACGGCTGAACAGATTTGAATGAAATTTGGCACACACATAGTACATAGCCTGGAATAACATATAGGATACTTTTTATTCCCATAACCAAAAAGTGGGCGGAGACAAATACAAATTCCACTGGAACACTTAAACAGCAGCCATTCTTACACTGTTAGTGATAGGGTTCTCAAACTTTGCAGTTAGTCACTGGGTGACTGGGATTAATATTCATAACGTGGGTGGAGCCTACAATAGCCAATACAAATTCACCCATTGATTTTCAAGGGGAATATTTCATTGCTGCCATTCTTGCACTGTTAATGGCACAAGCCCCAAACCGGGTATAGTTGATCATTGGGTGTCTGGTTGTTCAAATTCAGAAAAGGGGTGGAGCCACAAACAGCCAGTCAGCTTTGTTTCATTTCAATGCAAATAATTGATGCCAAAGACCACAAAGCTCATAAACTTGGTCATTGAGTAATTAAGTAATTGTGTGTTAGGGTTAGAAAAAGTGGGCACAGCCAACACCAGCCAAATACATACCCAGGCAACACTGGGTCATCGGTGGGCGGAGACGGATACAAATTTCACTGGGAAAATGCAAACGGCAGCCATTCTTACACTGTTAATGGTAGGGTTCTCAAAACTTTGCACAGTTGGTCACTGGGTGACTGGGATTAGTATTCATAAAAGAGGGTGGAGCCTACAAAAGCAAATCCAAATTCATTTATTGCTTTTCAAGGGGAATATTTCAATTGCTGCCATTCTTGCACTGTTAAGGACACAAGCTTCAAACCTGGTACAGTTGGTCTTTGGGTGACCGGGGTTAAAATTCAGAAAAGAGGGTGGAGCCACAGACAATCAGATTTGTTTTATTTCAATGCAAATTATTGATGCCGGAACACTGCAAAGCTCACAAACTAGGTCATTGAGTAATTGTGGGTTAGGGTTAGAAAAGTGGGCGAAGCTAACACTAGCCAAATACATGCCTGGGCAACGCCGGGCCATCAGCTAGTCTCTAAATACAAACAGGCTGAAGTTTTTGTCTTTTACTTTTCTCCAATGTATAAGTTCGGATCCAAATTAGAAAAAAAGTTGTCACTGTACAAATATTTTTGGACCTAACTGTATCTGATTTGTACTTCTTTTAGCCTGTGGTAAAGTTTTTTCATTTCTTGTAGTCTTGTTTATTGACTGGAATTTGACACATCACCTTCTAAAATGTAGGCAGATGATGTATAATCCTAAACTGGGTACATACTTTAGATTACCATTGCTCTTCAGGGATTGGGCATTATGGTGACAGTTTGTGGCCAAGGCCTTGCTAACCTGTAGGCTAGTAGTTTGTTCTTTCACTATGTTGGTGTGGGGGGACGGAGGGATAATGTGCGGTGCAAGATTGAGTTGGCAGAGTGTCATGCTGCCCCTACGTTTTTGAACTCCTTACCTCAACAGATCAGGACAGCTCCATCCCCGACGTGTTTAAATCCAGACTGAAAACCCATGTGTTTAGTTTGGCATTTGCAGAAATATAACTTTTGTTGTGTGAATACTTCATCCTACTACCAATTACTGAATCTGAGAGAGTTCTATGGGAGAAAAGCGCTATAGAAATGTTATTGTATTGTATATATCAGTTGAAAAGGGCACATGAGCTGTCTGTGTAAAAAGGGTGCCGCCATAGACTTCAGTGTGATTTGCCACAAATTGGGCTACAAGGTGGTGTTTATTTTTTTTTTTGGGGGGGGGGGGGTTTATAAAAAGGCGTTCGATATAGGCAAGATTTTTTTACAGCTATATACTGTATTTTGCGGACTATAAGACGCTCCGGACCATATGGCGCACCTACGTTTAGAGGACAAAATCCGGGGGGAGGGGGGGGGGCTATATACTAAGCCTGGTGCATCAATGATGCAGGTGCGTCTTGTGGATCTTTCCCCAGCCCCCCCCCCCCCCCCATTATGTCCCCTTTGCACTTTATGTCCTCTTGTGTCCCCCTTGTATCTCTTGTGTTCCCCTTGTACCTTCTTGTCTCCCTGTGTCTCCCAACAGGAGAAAAGTGCTATACCAATGTTAACATTATTATTGTTAATATTGCAACAAGCTATACTAAAGTCCACATAGGCAAACTGTAAATAATAGTCACAGGTTGCTTGTTACACCTTTTTGCCCTTCTCTGCCTACTTGCATATAACAGTCAGCTTCACAGGGAGTAGTGACAGGAAAACTTTAACCCTGTGATGACTAGAGCCACTTTTCCTTCTCTATTCCATTTCACCCACAGCCAAAGACATCTGATTTACACAGCCAAAAAGATGTGACCTCAGAGGGACCACTCTGCAAATGTACCATTTTACTACCCATTAATGTAAACAAACTTATCTATTCCAAGAACAGACCACATCTATTAAACAGAGAGGGCCCTGAAGAATGATAGCAGAATGACAGAAAGTGGTTTAAACACACTTTAGCTGGCCATACACTAGGCCGATTCCTGCCAGATCGACAGCAGATTTGATCACTGGGATCGAATCTGCTGTCACATCATTCCCGCTACACGCCGAATTTCGATCCATTTCGTCCGATCCCGTCGATCGCTCCGTGTGGAAAATTACCGTCGATCGCCCGCGGGTAGGGAGCGCGTCTCTAGCGGCGTTCGAGTGCCCGACGACCGAAGCAATAGAGCGGCAATACATTACCTGCTCCGCCGGCGTGACTGCCCCCAGTCACCGCTGCTCCGTCTCCACTCTGGTCTGGTCTCCGGGTCCGGCATGCTTCACTTCCTCCTGCCCGGCAGGAAGTTTAAACGGTAGAGGGCGCTCTACTGTTTAAACTTCCTGCCGGGCAGGAAGAAGTAAAGCATGCCGGACCTGGAGACCAGAGCGGAGACGGAGCAGCGGTGACCTGGGGGCAGTCGTGCCGGCGGAGCAGGTAATGTATGCGGGGGGGGGGGGGGGAGCGGCGGCAGCAGCACCACCACCACCACAACAGATTGTGAACAGTTTCAGGCTGAAATCGGTTCACAATCTGTTTGCAGTAAAGGTAGCCATATGATCCATCTCTGATCAGATTCGATCAGAGAGGGATCTATCTGTTGGTCGAATCTGATGGCAAATCGACCAGTGTGTGGCTACCTTTTGCCCATGCTGACTGCTCAGAACAAGGCTGGTGAGCCATTTAAGATGCAATCCTGTCACCTCACTCATTACCTGAAAACAGTGATCTCTGCACGAGGATGCCAGAGAACAGACATCCAGTTCAGGAGCTTGCTCCTGGCTGCATGGTCACTCTAACACACTGGAATTCCTCCTGCTCTCTCATGGTGTGACCTCTCTCACACCCGGAGAGCCAGTGAGCCACCAGAGATCACATCAGTTCAGGAGCAAGCATGGCTGCGTGTTGACTTCAACATGCTGGAACTCCTGCTCTCTCACGGTGGTGACCCAGCACTCATGCAGAGAGGGTGACGATAGAAACTCAGAGAGGATTCCTGACAGAGGAGGAGCGTGCTGGCAGGGTGGTAAAGGCTTCCACCGCAATCACAGTTGCAGCTGCGACCATTAGCTTAAATGGGTCGGAGACCTAGCACTGACCTGAATATCGTACATTCAAACTATAAGACGCACACACTCCACTTTTGGGGGAAAAAAAGTGCATTTTATAGTCTGAAAAATACGGTAAATGCGACTACAAGGAGGATGTCTCAAGATCTGTTATATCAGCAGTTATATTTGATAAATTCGGTTTTCACAAATTCAGTTATATTTTCAGTATAACATAAAATGTGGCTACAATGAGGACGGCTAAAGATTGGTTAAATCAGAAGGTCACAAATTTGGGTTATATTTTTAGAATAATGTATGTTTTGAAATGTGGCTACAACGATAATAAGTTTGGTTATACCAGTTCAAAATAACGTATATACTGTAAGATTAGGCACTGGTGGGGTGGTTAGGCATCACAAGGGAGGGTCTTAGGGTTAGACACCACCAGGGGGTGTCTTGGGGTTTGGCATAGCCAGGGAGGATCTTGGGGTTAGTCACCACTGGAGGGGTTTCTTAGGATTAGGCACCCCCGGGGGTGGGGGTCTTAGTGTTATGCTTTACTGGGGGGAGGGGGGTGTCTTAGGGTTGGACACCACCAGGGAGAAGTTCGGTCATAGTAATCATTTTTCCTGGCTATATCACTTTTTTGGGGCTATATCTGGAGTCCTTTTTTAATCGAAATCACTTTTCTCTGCTATATCCACCACCCTTTTTATAGCCGAATTTATATTTCTCGACTATATCAGGTGCCATTTTCAGATGAATGCAGCAGAGTGAGGGAGAGAACAGTGTCTGGCTGCCCTCTGGCGAGAAGATTGCAATGTCTCGCTGCTGTACAAGCACTACATTTCTACCAGAGGTGGCCCTAAGGTGCTGCCTCACCGAGTTTAATCTGCAGTGTATTCGAACCTTTAGTTAGTACTGAGTAGCATCACAAAGAGAATCCCATTTATACTTCACAGTGAAGATTGGATAGTCCTGTTTTTTTTTTTTTTTTTTTTTTTTTTTGCTTCCATTTGTTATGGGAAGTTTGTTTAGCCATAATCCTACTGAAACAATTTTTCTACTATTGGCTAGCATGTAGGTTCACATATTTATAGACCCGTCTGTGTTTGTAAGATATGATGGTGAGAATCTCAAAAATATTGTTTTGGAAAAAAAATGTAAAAAAAATAAGGTTTCAGTTTCAACACTCACTAATATTCACCATACCATTTTTTTTTTTATTCACAGTTCTGAAAATGCATCACTTGTCATCAGAAACCATTAGATTCCTGTCCAGCTCCCAGGTTATTTCTTCTGCTGTCAGCGTGATAAAAGAGCTTGTTGAAAATGCTTTGGATGCTAATGCTAACAGCATTGAAATAAAACTGGTAGGTATTGTGTATTTTTTCAAGTCCTGTTACAGGATGATTAGCTCTTAGTTACATAGTTTATGATTATGTTGAATAAATGTGTATGTCCAACAAGTTCAATCAGAAAATAAAATTTAAAGAGAACCCGAGGTGTGTTTAAAGAATGTTATGTGCATACAGAGGCTGGATCTGCCTATACAGCCCAGCCTCTGTTGCTATCCCAAACCCCACTAAGGTCCCCCTGCACTCTGCAATCCCTCATAAATCACAGCCGTGCTGTGAGGCTGTGTTTACATCTGTAGTGTCAGTCTCAGCTGCTCCCCCGCCTCCTGCAGAGCTCCGGACCCTGCCCCCGTCCCTTCCCTCCAATCAGCAGGGAGGGAAGGGATGCAGGCGGGGACTGGACTTCTGCAGGAGGCGGGGAGAGCAGCAGACTGACACTATAGAGATAAACACAGCCAGCTCTGACAAGCTGTTTGTCAGCAGCATGGCTGTGATTTATGAGGGATTGCAGAGTGCAGGGGGACCTTAGGGGGGTTTGGGATAGCAACAGAGGCTGGGCTGTATAGGCAGATCCAGCCTCTGTATGCAGATAATATTCTTCAAACCCACCTCGGGTTCTCTTTAACCACTTGCCGACCGCCTACTTCATATTGGCGGCGGCAAAGTGGCAGCCCCAGGACCACGTAACGCAGATTGGCGTCAGGTCCTGGGGCACTCTCTGGCCGGGGATCGCGCGCTGGGATGCGCGCGCATCCACCGGCAATAGGCTCCGCCCACCCGCGACGTCAACCCGCCGGCCAATCGGAAGCGCCGGCGGGTTGTTAACCCCGCGATCGCCGCTACAAAGTGTATAATACACTTTGTAATGTATACAAAGTGTATTATACAGGCTGCCTCCTGCCCTGGTGGTCCCAGTGTCCGAGGGACCACCAGGGCAGGCTGCAGCCACCCTAGTCTGCACCCAAACACACTGATCTGCCCCCCCCTGCCCCCTGATCGCCCACAGTACCCCTCAGACCCCCCCCCCTGCCCACCCCCCAGACCACCATTTGCACACAATCACCCCCCTAATCACCCATCAATCACTCCCTGTCACTATCTGTCAACGCTATTTTTTTTTTAGTCCCTAAACTGCCCCCTGCTCCCTCCTGATCACCCCCCCACCCCTCAGATTCTCCCCAGACCCCCCCAGACCCTCCCCCCCCCTGCGTACTGTATGCATCTATCCCCCCTGATCAACTGTCAATCACCTGTCAATCACCTGTCAATCACCCGTCAATCACCCCCTGTCACTGCCACCCATCAATCAGCCCCTAACCTGCCCCTTGCGGGCAATCTGATCACCCACCCACACCAATAGATCGCCCGCAGATCCGACATCAGATCACCTCCCAAATCCATCGTTTACATCTATTCTCTCCTCTAAACACCCACTAATTACCCATCAATCACCCATCAATCACCCCCTATCACCACCTGTCACTGTTACCCATCAGATTAGACCCTTGCGGGCACCCAATCGCCCGCCCACACACTCAGATTGCCCTCAACCCCCCCCCCTTATCGATTCGCCAGTGCATTATTTACATCCGTTCTTCCCTGTAATAACCCACTGATCACCTGTCAATCACCCCCTGTCACTGCCACCCATCAATCACCCCCTGTCACTGCCACCCATCAATCAGCCCCTAACCTGCCCCTTGCGGGCAATCTGATCACCCACCCACACCAATAGATCGCCCGCAGATCCGACATCAGATCACCTCCCAAATCCATCGTTTACATCTATTCTCTCCTCTAAACACCCACTAATTACCCATCAATCACCCCCTATCACCACCTGTCACTGTTACCCATCAGATTAGACCCTAATCTGCCCCTTGCGGGCACCCAATCACCCGCCCACACGCTCAGATTGCCCTCAGACCCCCCCCCTTATCAATTCGCCAGTGCAATATTTACATCTGTTATTCCCTGTAATAACCCACTGATCACCTGTCAATCACCCATCAATCACCCCCTGTCACTGCCACCCATCAATCACCCCCTGTCACTGCCACCCATCAATCAGCCCCTAACCTGCCCCTTGCGGGCAATCTGATCACCCACCCACACCAATAGATCGCCCGCAGATCCGACATCAGATCACCTCCCAAGTGCAGTGTTTACATCTCTTCTCTCCTCTAAACACCCACTAATTACCCATCAATCACCCCCTATCACCACCTGTCACTGTTACCCATCAGATTAGACCCTAATCTGCCCCTTGCGGGCACCCAATCACCCGCCCACACCTCAGAACGCCCTCAGACCCCAGCCCTGATCACCTCGCTAGTGCATTGCTTGCATCTATTTCCCCCCTCTAATCACACCTTGAGACACCCATAAATCACCTCCTGTCACCCCCTAGCACACCTACCCATCAGATCAGGCCCTAATTTGCCCCGTGTGGGCTCCTGATCACTCGGCCAAACCCTCAGATCCCCCTCAGACCCCCTTCCGATCACCTCCCCAGTGCATTGATTGCATCTATTTTCCCCTCTAACCGCCCCCTGAGACACCCATCAATCACCTCCTGTCACCCCCCTAGCACTCCTATCCATCAGATCAGGCCCAATACATCCTGTCATCTAAGAGGCCACCCTGCTTATGACCGTTTCCACAAAATTTGCCCTCTCATAGACCACCTGTCATCAAAATTTGCAGATGCTTATACCCCTGAACAGTCATTTTGAGAAATTTGGTTTCCAGACTACTCACAGTTTTGGGCCCGTAAAATGCCAGGGCAGTATAGGAACCCCACAAGTGACCCCATTTTAGAAAGAAGACACCCCAAGGTATTCTGTTAGGTGTATGATGAGTTCATAGAAGATTTTATTTTTTGTCACAAGTTAGCGGAAATTGGATTTTTATTGTTTTTTTTCACAAAGTGTCATTTTTCACTAACTTGTGACAAAAAATAAAATCTTCTATGAACTCACCATACTCCTAACAGAATACCTTGGGGTGTCTTCTTTCTAAAATGGGGTCACTTGTAGGGTTCCTATACTGCCCTGGCATTTTAGGGGCCCTAAACCGTGGGGAGTAGTCTAGAAAACAAATGCCTCAAAATGACCTGTGAATAGGACGTTGGGCCCCTTAGCGCACCTAGGCTGCAAAAAAGTGTCACACATGTAGTATCGCCATACTCAGGAGAAGTAGTATAATGTGTTTTGTGGTGTATTTTTACACATACCCATGCTGGGTGGGAGAAATCTCTCTGTAAATGGACAATTGTGTGTAAAAAAAATCAAAAATGTGTCATTTACAGAGATATTTCTCCCACCCAGCATGGTTATATGTAAAAATACACCACAAAACACATTATACTACTTCTTCTGAGTACGGCGATACCACATGTGTGACACTTTTTTGCAGCCTAACTGTGCTAAGGGGCCCAAAGTCCAATGAGTACCTTTAGGATTTCACAGGTCATTTTGAGACATTTGGGTTCAAGACGACTACTCACGGTTTAGGGCCCCTAAAATGCCAGGGCAGTATTGGAACCCCACAAATGACCCCATTCTAGAAAGAAGACACCCCAAGGTATTCCGTTAGGAGTATGGTGAGTTCATAGAAGATTTTATTTTTTGTCACAAGTTAGCGGAAATTGATATGTATTGTTTTTTTTTTCACAAAGTGTCATTTTCCGCTAACTTGTGACAAAAAAAAAATCTTCTATGAACTCACCATACCCCTAACGGAATACCTTGGGGTGTCTTCATTCTAAAATGGGGTCACTTGTGGGGTTCCTATACTGCCCTGGCATTTTAGGGGCCCTAAACCGTGAGGAGTAGTCTAGAATCCAAATGCCTCAAAATGACCTGTGAATAGGACGTTAGGCCCCTTAGCGCACCTAGGTTGCAAAAAAGTGTCACACATGTGGTATCGCCGTACTCAGGAGAAGTAGTATAATGTGTTTTGAGGTGTATTTTTATACATACCCATGCTGGGTGGGAGAAATCTCTCTGTAAATGGACAATTGTGTGTAAAAAAAATCAAATAATTGTCATTTACAGAGATATTTCTCCCACCTAGCATCTGTATGTGTAAAAATACACCCCAAAACACATTATACTACTTCTCCTGAGTACGGCGGTACCACATGTGTGGCACTTTCTTGCACCCTAAGTGCGCTAAGGGGCCCAAAGTCCAATGAGTACCTTTAGGATTTCACAGGTCATTTTGCGACATTTGGTTTCAAGACTACTCCTCACGGTTTAGGGCCCCTAAAATGCCAGGGCAGTATAGGAACCCCACAAATGACCCCATTTTAGAAAGAAGACACCCCAAGGTATTCCGTTAGGAGTATGGTGAGTTCATAGAAGATTTTATTTTTGTCACAAGTTAGCAGAAAATGACACTTTGTGAAAAAAAACAATTAAAATCAATTTCCGCTAACTTGTGACAAAAAAAAAAAATCTTCTATGAACTCACCATCCTCCTAATGGAATACCTTGGGGTGTCTTCCTTCTAAAATGGGGTAATTTGTGGGATTCCTATACTGTCCTGGCATTTTAGGGGCCCTAAACCGTGAGGAGCAGTCTTGAAACGAAATTTCTCAAAATGACCTGTGAAATCCTAAAGGTACTCATTGGACTTTGGGCCCCTTAGCGCAGTTAGGGTGCAAAAAAGTGCCACACATGTGGTATCGCCGTACTCAGGAGAAGTAGTATAATGTGTTTTGGGGTGTATTTTTCCACATACCCATGCTGAGTGGGAGAAATATCTCTATAAATTGACAATTGTGTGTTAAAAAAAGAAAACAATTGTCATTTACGGAGATATTTCTCCCACCCAGCATGGGTATGTGTAAAAATACACCCCAAAACACAGTATACTACTTCTCCTGAGTACGGCAATACCACATGTGTGGCACTTTTTTGCAGCCTAACTACGCTAAGGGGCCCAAAGTCCAATGAGCATCTTTAGGCTTTACAGGGGTGCTTACAATTAGGCACCCCCCAAAATGCCAGGACAGTGAACACACCCCACAAATGACCCCATTTTGGAAAGTAGACACTTCAAGGTATTCAGAGAGGAGCATAGTGAGTCCGTGGCAGATTTCATTTTTTTTTGTCGCAAGTTAGAAGAAATGGAAACTTTTTTTTTTTTTTTTTTTGTTACAAAGTGTCATTTTCCGCTAACTTGTGACAAAAAATAAAATCTTCTATGAACTCACCATGCCTCTCACTGAATACTTTGGGATGTCTTCTTTCCAAAATGGGGTCATTTGGGGGGTATTTGTACTATCCTGGAATTTTAGCCCCTCATGAAACCTGACAGGTGCGCAGAAAAGTCAGAGATGCTTGAAAATGGGAAAATTCACTTTTTGCACCATAGTTTGTAAACGCTATAACTTTTACCCAATCCAATAAATATACACTGAATGGGTTTTTTTTTATCAAAGACATGTAGCAGAATAACTTTCGCGCTCAAATGTATAGGAAATTTTACTTTATTTGAAAACTGTCAGCACAGAAAGTTAAAAAAGTCATTTTTTTGACAAAATTCATGTCTTTTTTGATGAATATAATAAAAACTAAAACTCGCAGCAGCAATCAAATAGCACCGAAAGAAAGCTGTATTGGTGACAAGAAAAGGAGGTAGAATTCATTTAGGTGGTAGGTTGTATGACTGAGCAATAAACCGTGAAAGCTGCAGTGGTCCGAATGGAAAAAAAGGCTCTGGTCCTTAAGGGGTTTTATGACTGCAGTCCTCAAGTGGTTAAGCTTTAAAAAATCTTGGAAAATTCAGGATGAAAAAAAAAAAACTGTGGTTCATTTTCTTTAAAGAACAAGTGACACCCATGCTAACCTAGAAACAAAAAACACATATATAAGTAGATAAATACTAGTTCTACTTGCATAACAGATGTATTGCACTCTCCACGTTATAATTCCTGTGCATTTTATAAAGGAAAAGCAGAAAATCCTATTCTATACAGTTTCCATCTTTGTTACCTTTGACCTCCTGACATCATTTCCTCCCTCACTCCTTTTTTTTTTTTCCTCTTGCTAATTGAGTATCCGTTACCCACCCATTTCCCAAAGTATTAAGACACTCCCACTGCGGTCTATACTAGGAAGTGCAACTGTCTTGTGTCATTAGGAGGGAGAAATAAAGAGAAGAGGAGGAATATAGTATAGATAAAAAGACCCCCCTGCATGCAACGGTTTGGCAATGGCAATTAAAGGGAACCTAAACTGAGAAACTGAGTAAGAATGGCAGCAGTTTCAATATTCCCCTTTAAAATCAATAGGTGAATTTTGATTGGCAGTTGTAGGCTCCATCCACTTTTCTAAATATTAATCCCAGTCACATAGTGGCTATTTGTGTCAAGTTTGAAAACCCTGCTATTACCAGTGTAAGAATGGCTGCAGTTTATATTTTCCCATGTAAAAAGTTAGTTGTTTTTGGCTCCGCCCACCATTTCTTCTGTAACCTTGACATACAGTCACTCAATGACCAAGTTTATGAGCTTTGGGGTCTTTGGCATCGATAAATTGCATTTTCCCATTTAAATTAAACAAATCTGAATGGCTGTGTTTGGCCGCCTCCTTTTCAGAATTTTAACCCCAGTCTCCCAGTAACTGACTGTACCAGATTTGAGGTCTCTGCCATTAAAGGGGTTCTGTGGGGGTTGTGGAAGAGAAAAACTGACACTTACCTTGGGCTTCTATCAGCCCCGTGCAGCGGTAATGTCCCACGCCGTCCTGCTCCCATCCGCCGTTCCCCGCAGCCGGCACCGGGCTATTATTCGTCTGACATACAGACGAATAATGCGCGTTGCCGTGCCTCCGCTTGCGTCATCTGAGGCTTACTGCGCAGGCGCAGTACAACGGAGCCTTGTACTGCGCTTGCGCAGTAAGCTTCCGATGACGCAGGCGGAAGCGAGCGGGTGCGCGGCCACTCTAGCGCAGCCGCAGTTGGATCCCATGCCGCTTAGACCGGGGCCGGCAGCGGAGAACGGCAGATGGGAGGAGGACGGCGTGGGACATTACCGCTGCACGGGGCTGATAGAAGCCCAAGGTAAGTGTCCGTTTTTCTCTTGCACAATCCCCACAGAACCCCTTTAAGAGTGTAAAAATAGCAGCAGTTTCAATATTCCCCTTGAAAATCAATAGGTGAATTTTGATTAGCTGTTGTAGGGTCCATGCACTTTTCTGAACATTAATCCCAGTCATCCACTGACCAACTGTTTCAATTTTGGGAACCCTGCCATTAACAGTGTAAGAATGGTTGCAGTTTATATTTTCCCATGTAAAAAATGTAGTCGGCACCGCCCACTTTTTCTAACCTTGACATAGTCACTCAATTACCAAGTTTATGAGCTTTGGGGTCCATGTTATCAATAATTTGTATATTTCCATTGAAATTAAACAAATCTGATTAGCTGTCTGTGGCTCCACCCCCTTTCTGAATTTGAACTGAAAATTGATTGGCTATTGTATGCTCCACCTCTTTTCCTGAATATTAAACCCAGTCACCCAGTGATCAACTGTGCAATGTTTGAGAACCCTGCCTTTAACAGTGTGAGAATGGCTGCAGTTTATATTTTCCCAGTGAAATTTGTTTTTGGATCCGCCCACTTTTTGTAGCCTTGACACACAGTCACTCAATGACCAAGCTTGTGAGCTTTCAGGTTCCTGGCATCAAAAATGTGTGACTGGAAGCAGTTTACCCACCAAAGAAATCTGATTGGCTGTTTGTGGCTCCGCCCCCAGTCACCCAATGACCGACTGTAGCAAATTTGAAGCCGCTGCTTTTAACAGTGTAAGAATGGCTGAAGTTTACATTTTTCCATTTAAAATGAATGGCTAAAATTTGATTGGCTCTTTTATGCTCTGCCCACTTTTCCTGGATTTGTAACCTCAGTCACCAAATGACCAACTGTGCCAGGTGTGGGGACTCTGTCTTGATTACTGCGAGAATGGCAGCCTTTTACATTTTTTTCATTGACATGAATGGGTGAAATCTGATTTGCTGTTTGTAGCTCCGCCCAGGTGTGCAGAGGGGACGCGAGACCCCCAGAACACATCATCCCAGATAGTAAGGGATCTGTATACCAAGTGTTGCTCAAATCGGTCAAGGTGTTTTCGAGTGATCGCGGCACATACATACATACACCCATACGTACATCCGATTTTTAGATAGATAGATAAATAGATAGATAAATAGATATATAGAGATAGATATATAGAGATAGATAGAGATAGATAGAGATATAGATAGATAGATAGATTTTGAGGTCATTATTGAGTAGTGAGATTAGTCTATACCAGTGGCGTTTCAGCCACCAGGCAAGGACAAACGGTCGCCTGGAGCGCCTGGTGAGGAGGGGGGACGTGCTTACGTTCCCCCACTAGACTGTGGGACCCCCGTTCTGAACTGGCCACAGCGTCTAATAGACGCCGCGCCAGTTCATCCCTGCAGCTCACTGTTCCAGCCCGCAGTCTCCTGGGAGGCAGAGCAGGGCTACGGGAAGATGGCGCTCGAAGCCCTGCACTGGAGACTGTGTCTCCAGTACAGGGCTTCAGAAGCCATCTTCCCGTAGCCCTGCTCTCCACCTGTCAGCGCGGGACTGTCACAGGCTGGCTGCGCCACTGCAGATCGTCTGGGGAAGCTGCGTCCAGGTAGAGGACTCTTCAGCAGGTGAGTAAATGCTTTTATTTTTACAGGTAAACATTCATTCTTGGTGAAACGCTGCCCATATTAGGATAATTTTCTAGGGAAACATTGCTGCATTACAATTATTTGATGGTGAAACACTGGCCACATTACGTTTATTTGATAGTGAAACGCTGGCCACATTACGATTATTTTATGGTGAAAGCAGCTACATTACGATTATTTTATGGTGAAATGCTGGCCACATTATGATTGCTGCACTACGATTATTTTATGGTGAAACACTGGCCTCATTACGATCATTTTCTGGTGAAACATTGCTGCATTACGATTATTTTATGGTGAAATGCTGGCCACATTACGATTATTTTATGGTGAAATGCTGCTCACATTACGATTATTTTATGGTGAAATGCTGCCCACATTACGATTATTTTATGGTGAAATGCTGCCCACATTATGATTATTTCATGATGAAACGCAGCTGCATTAGGATTATTTTATGGTGAAATGCTGGCCCACATTACGATTATTTTATGGTAAACGCTGGACACATTACAGATATTTTCTGGTGAAAGATTGCTGCATTATGATTATTTTATGGTGAATCATTGCTGCGTTACGATTATTTTCTGGTGAAAGATTGCCACAGTACGATTATTTTCATGAGGGGGCACCACACGGGGGGAGGGGCACAGGTTTTCTCGTCTGCAATGACAAAATGGCTAGAGGCGCCCCTGGTCTATACGACTGACAGTCTAATGGGTCTTTGTCAGGCTTAAGAATTATAATTACATGAGCTTGATATAAAGTATCTGGGAGCAAACCTTTTCCAAGTCCGTGGTTATATAAGATCTTTAGATGAGGGGCAATGATTGTAGAATAGCTTTTGTAGAATTCAATAGGAATTCCGTCTGGGCCAGGTGATTTGTGCGGAGGAAAGGAGCAATAGCATCCAGGATTTCATCTTCAGTTATTTCAGATTCAAGGGCAGTGGCAGTGTCTACATCCAGAACTGGTAATTCAATTTTATCAAGCTGAGCAAACATGTCTGTCTTGCTACCCGTAAATTTGGATTGATATGTCATTATAGTATTCATAGAATCTGTTTAATATTTAGGCATATAGGATATTAAGTTTCCAGTTGGAAATCTGATTTCTGGGATATTAGTGTGAGAAGCAGAGTTACAAGAAATAATTTTCCATTTTTATCTCCTTGTTCAAAAACCATTTGTTGCCATTCTAGTAGGGAAGTTCTAGTAATATCTGCCATATGTAGGTTTAGTATACGTTTACATTGCATCAGGTTTTTATAGGAATTTTCATCAGGTGAATCTGCAAAGGCAGAAGATGCCGCAGCCTCCTCTGTAGTCAAAGTGTCTAACTTAATATATACTTTTTTAAGGGCACTGAACTTAAACATGTCCCAGGTTATTGTTTTGTTAACAGATCCAGTGTTCATTTCCCAGTATCTCTGTATATCTAGTGTTATTTGTGCTGCAATTTTAGTGTCATATATCCATTTAGGGTCTAATTTCCATAGTTCTCTGTTAGACTGCATTCCTATTTTACATGTAATTTCTAGCGGGGCATGGTCAGATAGTCCACTATGAGATATGTAGTATTTAAAATATTCGATAGCAGGTCAATGTTCGCAAAGCAGATCGATGCACTGCTGAGAAACGGGAGTATGCTGTTTTATGCAAATTTTTCCATCTCCAGATTTCAGTTGTTCAGTGAGTAGATATCATCCCATCTACTTGAATCTGCATTGGCAGCTCATGTAGGGTTTGTAGAGTCAGTTTTATTATATCTTTGAAATCGCCTATAATTAGTAGTTTAGCAGGAAGGAATTTTTGTAATTTTAGGGTCAAGTTTAAGAGAAGGGACTGTTGCAGAGGAGGAGGAGCATATCAACCAACAATTAGTGCTGCTCATCAGGATTCCGGATATCCGGGTAACCCGGATATCCGAACTTTTTTAAGCGATCAGATTCGGATTCCGGATACCTGGGCCCAAATCCGTATAGCAACCCGCAAATATTTGGTCGCATACTCGGATATACGAATCCGGGTACTGTTACCATGGAGATGACGTCATTGAGCCAATCAGAGGGCTCCCAGCCTAAGCCCAAGCAACCAATCACAGAGGGGAACCTTGGCCAGTCCCTCCTGTATATAAGGAGGGGGGGCCATGATGAGAATCTCGTCCATGCTTTGTGACTGCCACTGAGAGACAACTCCAGTGTGTTTGGCTAAAGCAAGTGCATTATCAGACTGTTAAACCCAGCGTTTTTTACACATAAACACCTTCACTACACTACTGCTATATTGTGTTGTAGTTAGCTAGTCTGTGTAATTTGTTAGTGTCAGTCAGTCAGACTTTGAGCTGCAGCAACTGCTAGGTCCTGTGTCTGTGTGTGCTGTGCACAGTCCAGGCCTTCTGCTGCTGGCTGTCTGGCCTGCTATTAGCCTTAGCTAGCTAGTAGTTACAGTATAAGTAGGTAGGATTACTGTGTTATTTTGTAGTTACTGGCTGCAGTGCTTTAGTTGTTAGAGAGTCGGTAGTACTGTGTTAGCTACAGATTATTGCAGTGCTGCTGACTGAGCAGTGTCAGTGTGTCTTGTTCTACTCTGCTGTCTGTCACTCCGTGCTGATTCACAGTCCAAGCCCCATATTAATAAAGGACAAGTACCCCACATCATCTGTGACTCACATCACATTATCTTGTACTATGTCTGGCACTGGCAGCTGGGGAAGGGGCAGCAAGGCCAAGAGGAGAGAGAGCAACATTGCGGCCTCCGTCATCAGTTTTGCCGCATCAGTCTCCATTCCGCCACTGGCCGTGCAGCTGTTAAGGAGAGTGACGCTGCAGAGACGCAGCAGCGTGTAGCGGCCATTTTTTCCCACAATCCTTCAGGGCAAAGGTGAGATGTAGCTCCTCCCAGGAACAGGAACAGACAGCACTTCCCCTATAAAAGTCACATGGTTAGTCCACCCTCAGTGCTGTTTGTTCCTGCGTCCAGGCAGGTCGGCATCTCCCCTCTGGGTGAAGCCTGTGTGCTGGGCTGCAGGTGGATCCTTCTGGGTGGCTGAGACTGTGGTACTGAGGCAGTCTGGCCGTGCGCCCCAGGCTGGATCTTTACTGGGGTTTGCCTACCTTTCTTTCCCGCTGCCAGGGAGAGCAAGTGTGGAAGGCTTGGCTTCCCCTTGGCGGCCTTGCGGCAGGGGAGCAGGACGGAGGTAAGCCAGCGGCCATGTGCAGCATGGAGCGCATTGCGGCCATTAGGATGCTTGGCCGCGTCCGGATGCGTAATTTCTGGCGGGTATGCCGGATGTAGCAACTTGTAGAGCTGGTTCATTACTCCTTCTGAACCTCCGGTCCGCCCCTCATCCAATTGCGGGTGGCCGGATATGTTTTAAAGGGGAGGCTGCGCGGGCCTGTTAGCGCTGTTGCTCAGAGGGAGTTTGGTCCTGCGCTGGACATGAAAGTTTGGAGACATGTCAGACGCTGAGAGGATTGAGAGCAACCAGGCCGCCCAGAAGGCAGGGCTGTGGAGTCGGAGTCGTGGAGTCGGGCAATTTTGGGTGCCTGGAGTCGGAGTCGGGAAAAAATGCACCGACTCCGACTCCTAATGAATTTGTAACTGTAATTAAAATAAAAAATATGATAAAATGTTCTATTTCTCAGATAATAGTCATTAAAAATAATGTATATATACAGTATATATACAGTAATAGCTGTGCTTAGTCCACAAAAATGAAATAAACCAATCAAAATTAGTTACTTGTGCTGCTTCAATAAAGCAGTCCCCGTATTTTTAAGGTCAGATATACATATCTGATTGTGACTGTATATATGATGTGTACACAGGAATCTCTTATATATACTAAATAACATCTATGCTGTAAGAATAAAGCCTGATGTGTAGCTGTGTCACTAATAGAGATGGTCAACGAGATGGAAATAATTCTGCATTGATGCTGATTTTTGCAAATGTATGCACTCCCTTTGCTGATGAAATCAAATAATTTGATATGTTGTTAAAATTTGGTTTGGTGACTACAAATTAAAGGGTAACTGAGACGGATGAAAAGTAAAGTTTTATACATACCTGGGGCTTCCTCCAGCCCCCTTCAGGCTAATCAGTCCCTCGCTGTCCTCCACCACCCGGATCTTCTGCTATGAGTCCTGGTAATTCAGCCAGTCAGCGCTGTCCGGCCGCATGCCGCTCCCACAGCCAGGAACATTCTGCACCTGCGCAATAGTGATGCACAGGTGTAGTATGCTCCTGGCGGCGGAGTGTGTGCATGCGCACTACGCCTGACTGGCTCAAGTACCTGGACTCATAGCAGAAGATCCAGGTGGCGGAGGAGGACAACGAGGGACTGATTATCCTGAAGGCGGCTGGAGGAAGCCCCAGGTATGTATAAAACTTTAATTTCATCTGTCTCAGGTTTACTTTGTTACACAGTAGTACTATACTCTACATATGCACTCCCCACAGAGCTGCAGGGAATCCACTGAGAATGCTGTGCACATTGAACACAGAGGTGTTGTCTGTTTACAATCTCCTCATTCCCCTGCAGAGTACCTGCACATCATTCTTACATGTACCCACACTTACACTGCCTAGGGCCTGATAGATGTTCTTTGTTCCTGTTTGTACCTTTTACAAGTACTCTTACCAAGGACTAGTTTTAGTCTAAAGGGAATAAATATAGTAGTCTACATATCCTTCTCACTTCAGTTGTCTTGTAAAATTCCTAAGCGTTGGCAGTTAAGAGACGAATTTCATGTTACATACTTTTAATCAACAAAATTGTAATATGCAAATTAGAGGAGTCGGAGTCGTGGAGTCGGAGTCGGTGGAATCCTAAACTGAGGAGTCGGAGTCGGTGGATTTTTGGACCGACTCCACAGCCCTGCCAGAAGGTGAGATAATGGCTTCTCTTTCTGGGCTAAATGTGCTAAAGCTGTACAGAGGTTACATGCCTTGTTGGATTTGTTTGTTTGCAGGCCAAAACTGAGGCTGCTGCTAAAACTGCTGAGGCTGCAGCTGCAGATAAGCATAGGCTCCCTCCTAATTATAAGAGATGCCCTTTGTGCAATTTTAAGCTGATGTTGCCCTATGCAAAAACTGTCAGTTGTGCATAAAGAGGGTTATGAGGGAGGAGCCGGGTCACTCTGTTCAGAATACATTGAGATCCTTTAAATAAGAAATGAATGCTTCATTGGAATCAATTAAATCCTCATTATTGAATGCTAATCCATCTACTTCTCAGGTTGCTGTATCTGGGGTATCTATGACTGAGGTTGTTGCTAGTTCTGAGGATTCAGACATTAGAGAAATAAAATCTGTTCCAAAGTTTAAATTCCGTATTGAGGATACGGAGGTGTTGATTGCTGCCATTAATTACTCTTTTGGAGTTGAGTAAGGATGTGGTAGCTAATTTGTCTATTCATGATCAATTATACAAAGCTAAAGGATCCACTTGATAAAAAAGTGGATGCTTATTTGAAGAGGTCTTGGGAGACTAGTGTGGCTGTTAAGGCCGGCTGTTGCCTCTACATGTATGGTAAGAGCTTTGGAGCTGTGGATTAATCAGCTCAGAGCTAATATACTGGCTGGTGCACCTGTTGAGCATTTGTTGAATTCTATTGCGATTCTCATTAAATCTGCTGCATATTTAGCTGATTCCTCGGCTGAGGCAATTAGGTTTACACCCACTGCTGAAATTAATGATCAGCTTTGGAAAGTACATCGAACAAAAATAATTTTTTTTTTCCTAAAAAGAAAAAAGCTGTTGCAACTAAAGTTTTTTTTTTTTGTGTGATCAAAAAGATGCCTCTAAAGATCAGAGAAAGGGCAGAAAGTGGACTTCTGACAAGTCCGGGAAAAGGGGCTTTAAATATAAAGCTCCGAAGACCCAGTCAAAATCCCAATGACTCGTGTCAGGCGGTGGGGGGAGGCTAAGGGGCAAAAAGCCAGTTTATTTGCCGAACAATAAAGTTTGGTTACCAAATAGTTTGCGCTCCATCCATCGTCAAGATTTGTGGTCTCAAAGGCCCCAAGAGATCCCACTCTGTTTCCAGAAATTTTGAGTATTTACAAAACATGCTAAAACAGAATGTATTTCATCCTGTGCCAGATCAAACAATCCGAAACAGTCTGTATGCATGTTGAATTATTAGGGCTCTGTACAAATTAACAAGCTGACACATCATTGCATTCCAGCGGTGTGTAGCTTCTAAGGGTAACAATGGTTAATTTGCATATAGTCAGCAGTGATGCGCTGGGAGACATCTCAAGCTCATTCCAACCTGAATTATTGCAGGTTCTTTCTGTTTTAAGAAAGCAAACTTTTTTGCTTTTCTTAGCATTTTAGTAAGAGGGCTTTTAGGACCATTGTAGCCTCTTACACACTCCAATGAGTTCTGGGTCACCATGAGCTTGCTGGTTAGTCTGTATCCTGTGCCAGTAATGGAACAAAAGCAAAGCTTCTGTTTCACTATTTTTGTAGTAAAAAGTCGTCGGGGAAGTTCCGCCTGATTCTGAACCTAAAAAAACTTAACCTGTTTGGATGAAATACATTTATTCAGTAAGGGAGCTACTGTTTCCAGGGGCCTTTATGGCATCTCTGGATCTAATAGATGCATATTGGCATTCACCAAAAATCGCAAAAATTCCTAAAATTTGCAGTTGGAGTAAATAGGAGGGTAGAACACTACCAGTTTGTTTGCCTTCCGTTTGGGATCACTTCTGCCCCAGGAGTGTTCACAAAGATTCTGTGAGAAGCATTGATTCCATTAAGAGAGCAGTCGATTTTAATCATTCCGTGTTTAGACGACTTGCTTATTCTCGGACGTTCAGCAGATCAACTGAGAGACCATTTAAATCTGGTATCGGAACATCTCCGATCCCTAGGTTGGATTATCAACCTAGAGAAGTACTCTTTGATTCCAAGTCAGAAAACGCCTTTTCTAGGCATGCTAGTGGATTCATTAAAGCAGAGGATTTTCTTTCCTCCAGAAAATATCCTAAAGATAAATGTGGCAGTGAAATCATTACAGAGGAAAGACAAGGTTTCCCTAAGGATGATTTTGTCTGTGCTGGGATTGATGTCATCCACAATAGTGGCAGTACCCTGGGCACATCAGGAAGTTGCAGAGTTTCCTTCTAGGAAATTGGGATGGTCGTCCATAAACATAAGATTTCAAAGTCACAATTCCTCAAACTGTGGTTTTGTCTCTGCAGTGGTGGTTGGAGGAATCCAACCTTGTGAAGGGAAGGCTTTGGAAGGAGCCTGTAGACAAGGTAATTACTACGGATGCAAGCGCTTGGGGCTGGGGAGCTCGTAAAGCTCACAAAGCCTTTCAAGGGAAGTGGACAAAACTGGAGTCTGAGGTCATCCAACTGGAGGGAATTAAGGGCAGTAAAGCCGGCCTTATTTCAGGCGCAATCGATACTGTCACAGTCCAATGTTCTGATCCACTCTGACAATGTTACGGCAGTAGCGTTTTGTCAACAAACAGGGAGGCACAAGATCCCTGTTGTTGCAACAAGAAGCGGAGGAGATCTTGTCCTGGGCAGAAAAGAATGTGTTATCCTTGAGAGCTGTTCGTCTCGAGGGAACACTCAATATAGAGGCAGACAAACTGAGCAGAAGCAGGATTCTGTCATCAGAGTGGTCTCTAAACAGAGAGAGGTGTTCCCAGACATCACAAAACGATGGGGAACACAGTTAATCGATCTGTTCACAACAGAAGACCATGCCCAGATTCAGAGTTTCTTCTCCCTCAATCCAAGAGAGCATATATCTGGGGGTGACTGCATTCATTCAGGAGTGGAACTTTCCACTTCGGTATGCATTTCCTCCTCTCAATTTGATTCCGGCAGCTATCAGCAAGCGGTTGTCAAAATCGGATGATTTTGATTTCACCTTAGGGGACCCTTGGAGTCTTCCTTGCAGGCCAGATCTGCTGCCGCAAGGGAACCTGTGGCATCCACATCCAGGCAGATTGAATCTGTCAGTCTGGATCCTTACTCAAAAAATTGGGAGTATCTGACAAGGCAGCCTCTACATTGATTGGTATCCGTAAAGAAGTTACTAGGAAGATCTGCTTGAAATACTGGAAAACTTTCCATCTTTGGCTGTCCGGCTTTAAAGACTCCGTAACAAAAATTGCATCCTGTTTTTTATCATCCTACAAGTTCCAAAAGCTATTCTAATGTGTTCTGGCTTACTGCAGCACGTTCTACTATCACCATCTCTGTAATAAATCAACTTATCTGTCTCTTGTCAGACTTGTCAGCCTGTGTCTGGAAGGTTGCCAAGTTCTTCAGTGTTGTGGTTCTGTGATGCATCTCCCCCCTCCAGGCCCCTCTCTGCACACTGCCTGTGTGTTATTTAGATTATGGCAGGTTCTCTCTGCTCTATTATCTTTTACAAGCTGGATAAATCCTCCTCTGAGCTGGCTGGGCTTTCACATACTGAGGAATTACATACAGGCAGAGCTGTCTGCACTCTGCAGGAAGAAACAGCCTGACACTTCAGTGGAAGGTAACTACAGGGGGAAAGAAACACACAAATGATCTCTTGAGATTCAAAAGGAAGGGTGTATACAGCCTGCTTGTGTATGAATGTATTTTCTATGTGTGGACATTCTGTACATCAACCTACTTCCTGTTTTGGTGGCCATTTTGTTTGTTTATAAACAAACTTTTTAAAACTGTTTTTAACCACTTTTAATGCGGCGAGGAGCGGCGAAATTGTGACAGAGGGTAATAGGAGATGTCCCCTAACACACTGGTATGTTTACTTTTGTGCGATTTTAACAATACAGATTCTCTTTAGCAGCAGTTCCAGCAGTCCTGGATTTTCTTCAGGACGGTTGGGATAAAAATGTTTCTGTAAGTACGCTTATTGTGCAGATTGCTGCTTTATCTGCCTTTTCAGTTATCCCCTTGTCTTCCTCTCCTTTTTGATAGTGAGGTTTCTGAAGGTTTTTTCTAGGAAACTGCCAGTTTATAAACCATACGTTTCGCCTTCGGATTATCAGTGGTTTTAAAGGGACTGTCCAAAGGTTCCTTAGAGCCTCTTAAAGGGGCACTATGGCTAAATTCTTCTTTATAAGTCCCTTTAACATAAATATTTGTATGTGCAGCATTGTTAATAGCATTTATTGTGGCTGTTCAAATTTTTTTTTTTACTCTGGCACTACCCATTTATTGTCAAGGAGGCACGTCAGAAGATTTACCTTACTGACGCCAAATCAGCATAATCCATTGAGTGGTAGGAGGCATCTAACTGTGTTCTGTCTTGCCGTTTTTTTCCTCCCCCCTCTGGTTTGCTCAGCGAGGATTATTCCAACTGTAACTGCAGTTACTGAGCTACGTGTACAGCTGCAGCCACCGTACAGCGCAGGACGAGATAAAGCAGAACACAGCAATAGCGAGCGTGTCTGCTAGTTGCCAACGCTGTGTGCGCACTTGAAAAGACTAGAGCTGGTTACCACAGTAACGGGCAACAATAGGTGTCCGTTGCTGTGCCAGCTTCAAAGAAGGGGTCCTCAGCAGGCAGCTCTAGTCTAGTCAGGCTCTGACTCTGAGGAGTAGGATGATTCAGTGGGTCTGGCACGGAGAATCAGCATTGCAGGGATTGGCAGGAGCAGCAGTGGGCATGGAATGTGTGACCCACAGCCTGCTGCTCCATCTGCCACTACTACCACCAGCCGCACCACTCAACCCCAGGCCCCAACCACCACTGGGAGAAAATCAGCAGCAGCATCCCATTCTGGGCAATGTAAGGGGCAGGGCAAATTGCAATCCAGAAAATTGGCAGTTTTTTCATCTGCCCTCACTTGAAAGAAAGTTTGTAACTTATAATGTGTGCCATGTGAAGTTGAGCAGAGGGTCTAACCCCTCCAACTATGGCACCTCCAGTTTCATCAACAATCTGGCCAGTAAACAAAAAACGGAGCACGAGGAATTCAAGAGGCTGAAGGAAGCTGGAGCTGGCCCCTGCAGTGGTCAGAGCACCATAACCCACTTTGCCACTCCTGCCGACACTGAGGCCTGTTCAGGCAGCCAGTCCTCCTCAGTGGTCTCCTCTGCTTCCCGTGCAAGCCAAAAATGCCACCACCACCACCAGACCCTGCTGAGCGAGTCCTTCGTGGTCAGGGCACAGCCTCCCAGCAGGCGTCGCATACGCCGCCTGAACGGCCTGCTTGCACAGGCCATGTCCTCCCAGTTCCTCCCGTACTCGTTTGTGCATGAGGGGAGCGAGATGCGTTCGCTCCTGCAGTGCGCAGCGCCGAATTGGCCAATCCCCAGCCAGCAGTACTTTGCACGCACGGCCATCCCAGCACTGCACCAGTTTGTAAAGGCCAACGTGGAGTGTGGGCTGGATCATGCGGTGGGTGAGCGGGTCCATGTGACCATGGACTCCTGGAGCAGCAGGTTCGGGTCAGGCTGCTATCTGTCCTTCACGGCGCACTGGGTCAGTTTGGTGGAAGGGGGTGAGGAGGGGACAGCAGCATCATCACCCCAGTGGGTGGTGCCACCCTGCAGCAGGGTCAGGGGAAGTGCAGCAGGTTCCAGCTCTGATCCAGTTCCATCCTCCGGCAAACCCGCCGCCAAACGCCTCAGCAGCAGCGTGAAGGCCCGCCACTGCCAAGCGCTGCTGCAGATGGTCACCCTGCGGAAGAACAAACTTACAGCAGACCACGTCCTGGCCAAGCTCCGAGAGCAGACTTTCTCACACTAGAAGATGAGAGAAAAACATATATCCTACTGGGAGAAGAGGAATCCACAGTGACAATCGCTGCACGCTATGTCACAGCATGCCACAGACTGAGAGGAGCATAACGGAACTGTAAACCTAAAAATGTCCACAGACTGCTTAGCCATTGTCCCCCTACCCCACCCCCTCCCATGTCCCCCTTTTTCCCCTTGATTTGGCAATACCTGTATGAATCTTGGTCATGCCAATAAAGCTATCTTTGATTTGATTTGATTTGAGCAGGAGAGGAGTTGGCTGACCCCCAGAGGCCTAAAAGTCGGAGAGGAGGTGGCCGACAATGGGGCAAACCTGGTTGCCTCCATATACCTGGGAAACCTCACCCACATCCCCTGTCTGACCCACGTCCTGAACCTGGTGGTGCAGAAATTCCTGCGCACCTACCAGGGGATGGACACTCTGCAAGGAGAACCGTGGGTCATTTTCGCCACTCGGGTGGTGCCACAGCGTCCCTGGAAGCCGTGCAGCTGGAACTGAACCTCCTACGGCACCGGCTCGTCATAGACGTTTCAACACGCTGGAATTCCACCCTGGTAATGTTGGAACGTGTGGTTGAACAGAGGCGGGCTGTCAACCACTACCTGGATAAAGCCACCATGGAGGCCACATTGTCCGGGACCGGCACCACTCACCTCCCGGACATCATCCGCCCTGCTGAGTGGGGAAAAATGCAGCTGGTGTGCTTGGTGCTGGCACCCTTCCTGGAGGCCACCAACATGGTCAGCCGGACCATGCGTCACTGTGTGAGTGGGTGACCATGGTGTGCATGCTGGACAAGGCCCTCGATGCTCTGCTGGAAGTGGGAGAGGCAGCCTTGATCCAGCAGGAGCAGCAGCAGCAGCCTTCACAGTCCACCTCTGTGCGGCAGGAGGAGGAGGTTGAGGAGTTGGAGGTCCCTGACCTTGAAGAGGAGGGGGCACAGCGGAGTGCAGCTGCAGTGGTGCTGGGGTGGAGAGAGCAGGAGGAGGCTCAGGAGTCAGAGGAGGAGGACAGCACTGGGGGTGATGAAGATGAGTATGTGTCAGCAGAGATGGCAGCCCTCTTCCCCATGGCAGCGTACATGCTGCAGTGCCTGCGCAAAGACCCAAGGGTGAAACAGATGTGTGCTCGGGAGGACTTCTGGATCACCTTGATGCTGGACCCACGGCTGAAGGGGAAGCTGGCTCAGTTCCTGCCTGTAGGAGGAGACCCTGTGCGCCGAATGAGGGACTTGCAGCGGATTCTGGTTTGGCATTTGGAAGAAGCCTTCCCCCAGACTTCCCCCCCCCCCTTCCCCCCCCCCCCCCTACCCCCTGCTGTCACAGTCCAGCCAGCACAGCAGCAGGTGCCTGCATCCAGCAGCAGCAGGCGCCCAACAAACCTGCTGTCTCTGACAAAGGCGCTCTACGCCACGCCTGTACCACTGCCTACAGAGGAGGTGCCTGCAGCAGCATCCGGCTATCAAAGCCAGAACCAGCACCTGACCCAGATGGTGGCCGACTACATGGGGTCCTACAGCGGGCTTGACACCGACACCCCTGTGGACCCCTTAGATTACTGGGTCAAGCACCTGGATATCTGGAGCAAGCTGGTGCAGTACACCCTGGAAGTGCTGTCCTGCCCGCCTTCCAGTGTGCTGTCAGAAAGGTGCTTCAGTGCGGCCGGTGGCGTGGTCACCGAAAAACGCTCTTGTCTTTCCAGCCAGTCTGTGGACAGACTGACTTTTTAAAAAATGAACCAGGCTTGGGCGGTTGGTGAGTTCCTGGCCCCTGTTGTTGGCAAGAGGGGGAAATGAAGTGGCTGAGTGGGAATCACTATGCCTGCCTCACCACCCTTTACCACCACAACCTCCTGGCTCTATCTTTATCGATAAGCCAGGTTCAAATTTTTTTTTTTTTTTTACAGCCGTGGTACTACGTGGTACGTGCCATAGCAATTCTCTGAACACAATTGCTGTGTAATTTTTTTGGAGGTGTCTGTGCTGTCCAAGTTTTGGGGAGGCCCTAGCTGCGGCAGTACGACAGCTTCCTGGAACCTCTCCTTTTTAATGTTTTACCTGTGCCGTGGTACCAACACTAGGTGCCAAAGCGATTCTCTGAACACAATTGCTGTGTAATTTTTTTTGGAGGTGTCTGTGCTGTGCAAGTTGTGGGGAGGCCCCAACTGCAGCAGTACGACCGCTTCCTGGAACCTAGTCCTGATGTTAACTGCTATTGTTTTTTTTTTTTTTTATGGGGGGGGGGGGGGATTTTAAGTCCCCACATCATCAATTAGTGTTCCCCTTTAAAAAATGATGCTACATGCCTCATTTACCCTAAAAAACAATTTAGGAGCAATTTAAAGGCCGATTCGGAATCGAAAATTTTGTAATCGGATATCCGACTTGGATCGGATATCTAGGTATCCGGATCCGAATCGGATCTGGATTTTGAAAAGGGGTGTCCGAGCAGCACTGCCAACAATACAAAATACAGTACCACAAGTGAACAATTGAAGTATTATATATCTACCTTCGCTGTCAATATAGGAGTTAAGGGTTTTATATGTAAGTGATTTGCTTATGAGGATTGAAACTCCTCTCGAAAAAGTTGAGTGATAAGCTCGTTGTATCCAGGGTTTGTTTAAGGCTTTGATACTAGCGCCATCTAAATGTGTTTTTTGCAAAATTGGTATGTGGGGTTTATATTTATTTATGTACTGAAACATAATAGATCTCTTAAATGATGAACCTAGGCCTCTAACATTCCAAGAAATTATTTTAAGGGGGATCTCCATTGTTTAGCCAGATAAGGCCTCGTTCACATCTGCTGCGCTGAGAAACGCGTGAAAGCACGTGGTAAAAAATGAATGTGCTTTTTGCGCTGCGCTTCTTTAACCACTTGCCGACCGCCCACTACCTATGGGCGTCGGCAAATGTGGCACCCCCAGGACCGCGTAACGCCGATTGGCGGCGGTACCTGGGAGACTGAATAGCCAAGGATCGCGCGCATGTATGTGCACGCATCCGCCAGCATTAGGCTCTGCCCACCCGCGACGTCAACCCGCCGGCCAATTAGCAGTTTGTTAACCCTGCGATCGCCGCATACAAAGTGTATAATACACTTTGTAATGTATTCAAAGTGTATTATACAGGCTGCCTCCTGCCCTGGTGGTCCCAGTGATCAAGGAACCACCAGGGCAGGAGGCAGCCCTTCTAGTATACACCCAAGCACATTGATCCTGCCCCCTGATCGCCCACAGCACCCCTCAGACCCCCCCCTGATCACCCCCTCAGACCACTGTTTGCACCCAATCACCCCCCTAATCACCCACCAATCACTCCCTGTCACTATCTGTCAACGCTATATTTTAGATTAGGTCCTAAACTGCCCCCTGGGGGCTCCTGATCCCCCTCCCCACACCCCCAGATCCTCCCCAGACCCCCCCCCCGTGTACTGTATACATCTATTCTCCCCTGTAATCATCCACTGATCACCTGTCAATCACCCCCTGTCACTGCCACCCATCAAGTCAGACTCTAGCCTGCCCCTTGCGGGCACCTGATCACCCTCCCACACCCTCAGATCGCCCGCAGACCCGCCCTCAGATTACCTCCCAAGTGCATTGTTTACATCTGTTCTCCCCTCTAATCACCCACTGATCACCCATCAATCACCCCCTGTCACCACCTGTCACTGCTACCCATCAGATCAGACCCCAGTCTGCCCCTTGCGGGCACCCAATTACCCGCCCACACCCTCAGATCGCCCTCAGACCCCCCCGATCACCTCGCCAGTGTATTGCTTGCATCTATTCTCCCCTCTAATCACACCCTGATCACCTATCAATCACCCCGTCGCCACCTGTCACTGCTACCCATCAGATCAGACCCTAATCTGCCCTTGCAGGCACCCAAACATCCGCCCACACCCTCAGATCACCCTCAGACCCCCTTGATCACCTACCCAGTACATTTACATCTGTTCTCCCCTCTAATCACCCACTGATCACCCATCAATCACCCCCTGTCACTGCTACCCATCATACCCATCAGATCAGACCCTAATCTGCCCCTTGCGGGCACCCAATTACCCGCCCACACCCTCAGATCGGCCTCAGACCCCCCTGATCACCTCCCCAGTGCATTGCTTGCATCTATTCCCCCTCTAATCACACCCTGAGACACCGATCAATCACCTCATGTCACTCCCTAGCACTCCTATCCATCAGATCAGGCCCTAATTTGCCCTGTGTGGGCTCCTGATCACTCGGCCAAACCCTCAGATCCCCTTCCGATCACCTCCCCAGTGCATTGATTGCATCTATTCTCCCCTCTAATCACCCCCTGAGAACCCATCAATCACCTCCTTTCACCACCTGTCACCCCCTAGCACTCCTATCCATCAGATCAGGCACTAATCTGCCCCCTGCTGGCTTCTGATCACCCGGCCAAACCCTCAACCGCCCCACCGCAGTGACAGAATTTTTTTTTTCCTAATCACTGCTGGTCTCTACGACTTAATTGTGGCTGAGACCAACAGTTATGCCACACAATACGCAACCGCCAATCCAAGAAGCTACCATGCCCAGCCTTTTCGGTGGAAATCACTCCAAGTTTCCGAATGTAACATTTTTTGGGGCCTTCTCCTTAACATGGGTCTAGTCAAAAATAATGTATTGCGGTCTTATTGGTCTATGCACCCAATACATCACATGCCCATGTTCTCTGCTGCCATGTCCAGGTCACAATTTGAGAACATCCTGCGCTTCCTGCACTTCAGTGCCAATACAACCTGTCATCTAAGAGGCCACCCTGCTTATGACCGGTTCCACAAAATTCGGCCCCTTATAGACCACCTGTCATCAAAATTTGCAGATGCTTATACCCCTGAACAGTCATTTTGAGGCATTTGGTTTCCAGACTAGTCCTCACGGTTTTGGGCCCCTAAAATGCCCTGGCATTTTAGGGGCCCTAAACCGTGAGGAGTAGTCTGGAAACCAAATGCCTCAAAATGACCAGTGAAATCCTAAAGGTACTCATAGGACTTTGGGCCCCTTAGCGAACCTAGGCTGCAAAAAAGTGTTACACATGTGGTATCGCCGAACTCAGGAGAAGTAGTATAATGTGTTTTGGGGTGTATTTTTACACATACCCATGCTGGGTGGGAGAAATATCTCTGTAAATGGACAATTGTGTGTAAAAAAAAAAAATATCTAAAAATTGTCATTTACAGAGATATTTCTCCCACCCAGCATGGGTATGTGTAAAAAAAACACCCCAAAACACATTATACTACTTCTCCTGAGTACAGCGATACCACATGTGTGACACTTTTTTTTGCAGCCTAGGTGCGCTAAGGGGCCCAACGTCCTATGAACACCTTTAGGCTTTACAGGGGTGCTTATAATTTAGCACCCCCCAAAATGTCAGGACAGTAAACACACCCCACAAATTACCCCATTTTGGAAAGTAGACACCCCAACGTTTCCAGAGAGGGGCATGGTGAGTCCGTGGCAGATTTCATTTTTTTTTTTTTTTTGTCACAAGTTAGCAGAAATGGAAACTTTTTTTATTTAATTTTTTTGTCACAAAGTGTCATTTTCTGCTAACTTGTAACAAAAAATGAAACCTTCTATGAACTTACCATGCCTCTTCGTGAATACTTCGGGATGTCTTCTTTCCAAAATGGGGTCATTTGGGGGGTATTTATACTATCCTGGAATTCTAGCACCTCATGAAACATGACAGGTGCTCAGAAAAGTCAGAGATGCTTCAAAATTCACTTTTTGCACCATAGTTTGTAAACGCTATAACTTTTACCCAAACCAATAAATATACACTTATTGGATTTTTTTTTTTTTATCAAAGACATGTGGCACAATAAATTTAGACAAAAATGTATATGGAAATTTTACTTTATTTGAAAAATGTCAGCACACAAAGTTAAAAAAAAATCATTTTTTGACAAAATTCATGTCTTTTTTGATGAATATAATAAAAACTAAAAATCACAGCAGCAATCAAAGAGCACCAAAAGAAAGCCGTATTAGTGACAAGAAAAGGAGGTAGAATTCATTTAGGTGGTAGGTTGCATGACCGAGCAATAAACCGTTAATGCTGCAGTGGTCTGAATGGAGAAAAAGTGTCTGGTCCTTAAAGGGAATGTCCAAGCAAAATAAAAAAATGAGTTTCACTTACCTGGGGCTTCTACCAGCCCCGTGCAGCCATCCTGTGCCCTCGTAGTCACTCACTGCTGCTCCAGTCCCCTGCTGGCAGCTTGCCGACCACGGAGGTCAGCGGGCTGCATTGCGTACATTTTTACGCATTCCCGCTAGTGCAGGAACGTTAACACATACATTTTTACGCATTACTGGTTCAATGCCTAAAAATGTACGCATTGAACCAGTAACGCGTAAAAATGTATGTGTTAATGTTCCTGCACTAGCGGGAATGCGTAAAAATGTACGCAATGCGGCCCGCCGACCTCCGAGGTCGGCAAGCTGCCAGCGGGGGACTGGAGCAGCAGTGAGTGACTACGAGGGCACAGGATGGCTGCATGGGGCTGGTAGAAGCCCCAGGTAAGTGAAACTTATTTTTTTATTTTGCTTGGACATTCTCTTTAAGGGGTTTTAAGACTGCAGTCCTTAAGTGGTTAAAGCACGTTTTGCTTATTGTAGCAGTTGTCAATAAAGCTTTGTTTTTATATGTAAATGTATTTTTTTTCCAATTAGGGGCAAAAAACGCATGTGCTTCTATGCGCTTGTGCGCGCTTCTATGCACTAAAAAAGCGCACCCATTCACTTGCATTGATGTGCGCTTTACAGCTCAGCACACAGAAATGCGTGAAACCCTACGTTTATGTAACCCTGCTCAGCGCAGCGCATACATAGTGAACCAGCTACATTTAATTACATAGGAAAATAAATACCTTGCTGAACGCACAGGGAAGTGTGCTGTGAAAAGCGCACAGAAACATCCCTGATGTGAACGAGGCCTAAGTATATAGAGTATGAGTACTATTATATATATACTGTATACAGTGGCTTGCAAAAGTATTCGTTCCCCTTGAAGTTTTCTACATTATGTCATATTACTGCCACAAACATGAATCAATTTTATTGGAATTCCATGTGAAAGACCAATACAAAGTGATATACACATGAGAAGTGGAACGAAAATCATACATAATTCCAAGCATTTTTTTTTACAAATTAATAACTACAAAGTGGGGTGTGCATAATTATTCAGCCCCCTGAGTCAATACTTTGTAGAACCACCTTTTGCTGCAATTACAGCTGCCAGTCTTTTAGGGTATGTCTCTACCAGCTTTGCACATCTAGAGACTGAAATCCTTGCCCATTCTTCTTTGCAAAACAGCTCCAGCTCAGTCAGATTAGAGGAACTGCGTTTGTGAACAGCAGTTTTCAGATCTTGCCACAGATTCTCAATTGGATTTAGATCTGGACTTTGACTGGGCCATTTGAACACATGAATATGTTTTGTTTTGTTTTGTTTTGTTCATCCCATTGTTGCCCTGGCTTTATGTTTAGGGTCATTGTCCTGCTGGAAGGTGAACCTCCGCCCCAGTCTCAAGTCTTTTGCAGACTCCAAGAGGTTTTCTTACAAGATTGCCCTGTATTTGGCTCCATCCATCTTCCCATCAACTCTGACCAGCTTCCCTGTCCCTGCGGAAGAAAAGCACCCCCAGAGCATGGTGCTGCCACCACCATATTTGACAGTGGGGATGGTGTGTTCTGAGTGATGTGCAGTGTTAGTTTTCCACCACACATAGCGCTTTGCATTTTGGCCAAAAAGTTCCATTTTGGTCTCATCTGACCAGAGCACCTTCTTCCACATGTTTACTGTGTCCCCCACATGGCTTGTGGCAAACTGCAAACAAGACTTCTTATGCATTTCTGTTAACAATGGCTCTCTTCTTGCCACTCTTCCATAGAGGCCAACTTTGTGCAGTGCACGACTAATAGTTGTCCTATGGACATATTCCCCCACCTGAGCTGTAGGTCTTGGCAGCTCATCCAGAGTCACCATGGGCCTCTTGACTGCATTTCTGATCAGCGCTCTCCTTGTTCGGCCTGTGAATTTAGGTGGACGGCCTTGTCTTGGTAGGTTTACAGTTGTGCCATACTTCTTCCATTTCTGAATGATCGCTTGAACAGTGCTCTGTGGGATGTTCAAGGCTTTGGAAATCTTTTTTGTAGCCTAAGCCTGCTTTAAATTTCTCAATAACTTTATCCCTGACCTGTCTGGTGTGTTCTTTGGACTTCATGGTGTTGTTGCTCCCAAGATTCTCTTAGACAACCTCTGAGGCGGTCACAGAGCAGCTGTATTTGTACAGACATTAGATTACACACAGGTGCACTCTATTTAGTCATTAGCACTCCTCAGGCAATGTCTATGGGCAACTGACTGCACTCAGACCAAAGGGGGCTGAATAATTACGCACACCCCACTTTGCAGTTATTTATTTGTAAAAAAATGTTTGTAATCATTTATGATTTTCGTTCCACTTCTCACGTGTACACCATTTTGTATTGGTCTTTCATGTGGAATTCCAATAAAATTGATTCATGTTTGTGGCAGTAATGTGACAAAATGTGGAAAACTTCAAGGGGGCCGAATACTTTTGCAAGCCACTGTATATACCAGGAGGAGAGCAGAGGGTGGCCAGGACCAGAGAACAGACGTGCCAACATCAGATACAATCTAAAGAAGGAACTTAGTAAGGAGAAACAAATTAATAAAACCCCCTGCTGTAGCATAAACTAAAACCTGAATACCACAGCTTTTTCACTTAACAGTAAACCCAAGCACCTGGATTGATATTGCAACCCAAGGTGTTATACAAGAACGCAATCAGAGGTCTAATGGAGTTTAGCTACACAGCAGATCTCTGATTACTGATAGAGAGGGGACCAAAAACTGGGTCCGTCGCCCAGCAGATCCAAGATAAA
Source organism: Hyperolius riggenbachi (assembly GCF_040937935.1). Taxonomy (NCBI): domain Eukaryota; kingdom Metazoa; phylum Chordata; class Amphibia; order Anura; family Hyperoliidae; genus Hyperolius; species Hyperolius riggenbachi. Next base: position 174,073,726 of record NC_090652.1, on the reverse strand, counting down.
CTGGGGGTACCCAAAATATATAGCAACTGTTACAAATGTAACTAATAACCTGATAGAAGGTGTATATCCGTGCCCTCATAATGACATAAGTGCAATTTCAGAGAAATAATTAGGTTACCGAGCATTTCAGCAGCAGACCTACAGTGATATTATGCATGGTAACCGGGGATGTGGAGATAGCCAACTTTTTTTCTTTTCTCTTCAGTAATTTGGTCACATTAGATCTGGATACGCATAGTATATGATGCAACTATAGGAAATAGAAAGGCAGTAGGGGGTAATTTCAGTAGTGCATATGCCATTATTGGTATAAGTCTGCGAAGTGGTACTAGGTTGTCGAAATAATTCTGGATATATTAGTGACACAGAGCAGCACACATCAATGTTATTAATGCAAAAAACCACCAGGAGTGGAGTAAACAAGTATTCATATACTGTATAGACATAGTGTTGAGATCCTTATGGCATTAGTATCTTTGCTACTCTGGTATAGTAGTGACATCTAGTGGGGGAATTTAAGTGTAACTTGTTACCTAACGTATTTTGGGGTAAAGTTACTTGAGGCAAAGGCATAGCAATAGAAATGGTTATGCGACAGGACAGCTAAGCAACTGACACACTGGTGTCAATAGGATCTGACTATGAAGCTCCAACTTTATGTGAAACCATTTTAATTGTTGAAATGGGGTATTATTATATAGGAGAGAGTGTAACAAAATGCGGGCTCGATTTTTGACATACCGATTGAAAGGAAAAGTATCGGTGTACAGCTATATCTTGAAGAATCAATGTATAGCATTATACATTGTATTGTATATATATTGCAGTATAGATGAATGAGGGAGGGTGGCGATAAGGCCACCAACAGTACACAGTTTAGGGGTATCATTTGCTAGTATAAATACGGTGAAGGCAGTTTATCCTTGTGGCCGATACCGCTGTGGAATAGGGGATGTAATTCAATAGTATTAGCCAGGGTAAAACTTACTCGGCCACAGTTAGCAAACTGTAACTTCAGAGTCAATCCAACAGAGACCGTACATTATTAGAGTCTCACATAAATATAAATAGTGAAGCAGTATGGAGGAGAGAGTTATGTTTTAGCCTTCATCCCATTCCTCGCATGCAAGGTTATTCAGCTGCCCATACACCACAGGCCTATTCCCGATCAATTTCATGCTGAAATCAATCCGGATTCTGCCTTGTGCGCTGTATCCGTCCGCCTCGCTGCCCCAACAATGTCCCCTAATGAAAACTTCTCCCACTCCCCCCGGTTCCCAGTGTAAAGTATACATTACCTTTCTCCCATCGTCCTCCAGGACGGCTGCTGCTGAGATTATGTTTGGTCCCTCCCCTTGCTGGAAACACCTGAAAAGTAATTAATCCATTAGGACCAGTATATAATCAACCCCTCCTACCTTCTCTCTAGTTTTTTGTTTGTTTCCCATTCACCCGACGGAAGCACCTGATATCCTGAGTTGTTTTTTTTTTGGTTATTATACATGGTATGCCTGGGGCGCCTGTATATAGGTAATGATGCTATCCCTATGCGGATGGGGGCTGTGGATGGTGATGTCTCAGTCCTGGCAGATTATTGATGGGGTAGGCTTACCTGTATTGTCTGCTGCTTGATGCCCAGGCTGTCCGCGTAACCGCCGCCATAACCAGCGTCCCACATGTGCCAGGAGGCTGAGCGCTCTGCGCTCAGTAGGCGGAGGTTTCGTTTTTACATCTGCGCATGCGTACTAGTGCACGCGTCATCGCGTACATCATTTCCGCCGCCTGGGGCTGGATGGGAAGAGAAGGCGGTGTCCTATGCAGGAAGTCGGCTATACAAGCCGCGCTCGCACGCACGTGGGACGCTAACTGACTGGCCATGGAGCAGTCCTCCGCAGCGCCAGAACCTCAGAAAGCCAATACATCCAGCAGCACTGAACAATTGGTATGTACAGCTTTCTTAAACCTCCTGCAGTGGTGAGTGATGAATTTGTTTTGTTGTTTTTTTCAGAAACCAACCCCAAAGCAAAGTCAAAAGCTAAGATAATGCAAATGTAATGCTAGACTACAGGAGGGGGCTACTAGGAACATTTGCAGAGAATGTCATATGGCGGAAAAGGCTTCTTCCTCTGCCTCTAGTGGAGAGACTTCTCAGACTACTGTGGCGTTATTAGAATTAGTAAAGTCTATGAGAGATGAAATGTCTAGTACATTTTCAGCCTTCAGGGAAGCCTTTTTGGGGGATCCGCAGCAGGCACAGAATCTATCAGCTCAGGTTCAGGCCAGACAGGTCAATCAGCTAGCTCCTTCTGACACAGTTACTCAGGAGCCTGAGTCTAGACCTATGGCAATAGCGCACACCTCATCTATCCCTGTAGCCCTGAATTCTCCTCCGGGGGGGTGGGGGGGGGGCTGGGGGTCAGGACGACTCTCGTATTCAGGTAGAGACTGAAGAGGAAGGAGAAGCAGTACAATCTGATGACTCAGATGAGTCGGTTAATGTAAGGGTTCAGCGTTATCTGTTTAGCGCTGAGGATACGGGTGAAATCCTCAAAGCCATTTACGATTCTGAAGAATTAAAGTTAGAGGCAGCTTCTGTTTCAGCTCGTGACAGCATATACAGAGGGTTAAAGATTCAAGAATCAAGGACTTTTCCCATTCATGACTCCGTTAAGGAACTTATTATGTCTCAGTGGGAGGACCCTGAAAAACGGTTATTTATACCTAGATCCTTCAAAAGGAGATTCCCCTTTAAGGAGGGGGATGAAGTTCCTTAGAATAAGTGTCCAAAGCTGGACGCAGCCTTGGCCCAATATTCAAAAAATTCTGATCTTTCATTTGAAGATACGGGCTCGTTAAAAGAAGCCATGGATAGGAAGGCGGAAGTTTTGTTAAAACGGGGCATGGGATGCCGTGTCGTTCGCCTTTAAGCCTGCTATCGCATCCATTTGTCTAGCCAGTAACCTTGACAAATGGATGAAGGGATTACAGGATCGCTTGGAACGGGGTACTCCACATGAAGAAATTTTAGATTCCTTAACAGTCATCACTAAGTCGGTCTCGTTCCTGGCGGATGCAGCATCAGAGTCTCTGCGAGCTTCTGCTAAGGCTGCAGCCTTAATTAATTCCTCCAGACGTGCCGTCTGGCTTAATGCCTGGGAGGGAGATTCTTCATCAAAGCATAGATTATGCCCCATGAAGTTCCAAGGAGAGCTTTTATTTGGTAGGGATCTAGATTCAGTCCTGGAAAGATCCTCAGACAAGGGGAAGAAGTTTCCGGACAAAAGGAAGAAAGTTGTCCGCAAACCTTTCCAGAATAAAAGAGGTGCCCCGCGGAGAGATCATGGAGGACGGGGCAGTTTACAGTCTAGGAGATGGACATACAACGCAGGTAGGGGTAGGTCTTCCTTTCTCTTCAACAGAGCTCAGGAGACCAATCCCAAGCCAGGAAAATGACGTACAGTTACCAGTGAGGGGGAGGCTTCTCCACTTTCTCCGGAAGTGGACAGAAGTTTCGTCAAGCGAATTCATTCTAGGCCTAGTTCAGACGGGTTACAGAATTGAATTCAGCTCTCCCCCTCCCCCCAGTCGACTAATAACGTTGTCTCCCAGGGATCCGGAAAGGGCTCAGGCTCTGAGGGAAGCAATCGTTTCTCTTTTGTTCGCGATCTAATTTGGGCCGGGGCGTTTCTGGCGACAGTCGATTTGGAAGATGCCTATCTGCACATTCCGATTCATGCAGCACATCAAAAGTATCTCAGGTTCGCTGTGCAGATAGGAACTTCGATTTGTCATTATCAGTACCAGGCCCTTCCGTTCGGCATCTCCTCAGCTCCGAGAATCTTTACAAAGGTAATGCGGAGGTGACGGCTTTTCTTCATCCCCACAATGTGAGGGTTCTGCCGTATCTAGACGATCTATTATTTCTGGCAGACTCAGTCAGCCTTAAAGCAGCAGCTAGATTTTTCGCTCCAAACACTGGAGGAGCTAGGTTGGCTTGTAAGCAAAGAAAAGTCAGATCTGACCCCATCCCAGGAAAAAGTTTTTTTGGGACTTCTATGGGACACACAAAGGGAAAGAGTGTTTCAGCCAGAGGTCAAGGTACAGAGACTTGTACAGAGGGCTCAGGATTTTTGTGCAGCTCAACAGGTGACATTACGTCAGGTAATGTCACTACTGTCGGTCTAATGTCATCCACGTTCCCGGCCGTGGAATGGGCTCAGGCACATTCGCGGGATCTACAGACATGGTTTCTGTCCATTTGGGACAGACGTCAGGCCTCGTTGGACAGGCTTGTCGATCCTCCACTAGAGGTTCTACCCTCGCTCCGCTGGTGGTGCAGTCCACTTCAGTTATGTCAGGGGCGTCCCTGGATTCAGGTGTCCCCTGCAAAGGTGTATACAGATGCCAGTGCATGGGGATGGGGAGCCCACCATTCAACTTTTCAGGTTCAGGGATCTTGGAGGCCAGAGATGCTACCCAGGTCATCGAACTTCAGGGAGCTAACAGCAGTGAAGTTGGGTCTCCTGCAACTTCAGAGACATATTGGAGGGAAAGAAGTCCTAGTTTATTCGGACAATATGGTCACGGTGTCCTACCTAAGGAAACAGGGGGGTACCAGAGTGAAGGAACTCAGGGACCTTTCCCTAGAAATATTTCGTTGGGCAGAACAGAATTTTTCTGTCCCTAACTGCGGTACACATACGAGGGGTCAGGAACAGATGGGCAGATTCTCTCAGCAGAGGAGTAGTGGAGAAAGCAGAATGGCAGCTCAGTCAGCAAGTATTTCAACAGATCACCAGCAGATGGGGTCTCTCGATGGTGGATCTGTTTGCATCTCCGGACAATGCCAAAGTAGCGTAATTTTATTCCCTTCATCCGGTGGTGTCGGAGGATCACTTGGATGCATTAACCCTGGAGTGGCCTCGGGGTCTTCTTTATGCATTTCCGCCGTTGAAGCTGATACCCAGAGTTTTGAGGAAAATAGAATCCTCGAAAACGACGGTAATTTTTGTGGGACCTTGGTGGTCAAGAAGGTCTTGGTTCCCTTGCCTACAGAGTCTAATTCTAGATGGACCTTGGCACTTAGAAAACAGACCGGACTTGCTGACTCAGGGGTCATTGAGTCACCCCGACATTCACATGTTGAAATTAACGACTTGCTTATTGAGGAGCAGATCCTCATAAAGCGGGGTTTTTCAGATAAAGTTTAAAATACTCTTGTAAATTGTAGAAAGGTTTCTACAAGAAGGAAGTATGCCAAAATTTGGAGGGCTTTTTCCTCCTGGAAACAGAATAATGGAGTGAGGTCAGATGACCTTAAGGTTATTTTGGAGTTTTTGCAAAGTGGAGTGGATATGGGGTTAGCGGTTAGTTCCCTTAGAGTCCACATATCAGCCTTACCGGTGTATCTACACAGACAGTTGTCTAAAAATATTTTTGTTAAATTTTTTTTTACTTCAGTGGCAAGGACTCAACCGGTTCAGGGGAAGCTAGTACCGCCTTGGGACTTGTCCTTGGTTCTTGATTTTCTTATGTCCAAAAAATTTGAACCCATTTCTGACATTCCCTTAAAGGGACTCCGAGCAGTACAGAAACTATGGAAAGATGCATATCATTTTAAAGCTCTCTTTCTCCTCTTTCCAATGATATATAAACCACCGCACTACGCCTTTTAGTTTTCACTATATTCGCGATTGAAATTGCCGCCGCAACAATTTCAATCGCGAAAATAGAGAAAACTAAAAGGCGTAGGGCAACGATTTAGGTGTCGCCAGAAAGAGGAGAAAGAGAGCTTTAAAATGATATCCATCTTTCCATAGTTACTTGTATTACACAGGACGACACTTTCCCCAGTGTCAGCAGCTCCATTCAGCAGAAAAAGTCGCCCTGTGTAATACAATGTAACTATGGAAAGTTGGATATCATTTTAAAGCTCTCTTTCTCCTCTTTCTGGCGACACCTAAATCGTCGCCCTACGCCTTTTAGTTTTCTCTATTTTTGCGAATGAAATTGCAGCCGCGGCAATTTCAATCGCGAAAATAGCGAAAACTAAAAGGCGTGGGGCTGCGGTTTATATATCATTGGAAAGAGGAGAAAGAGAGCTTTAAAATGATATGCATCTTTCCATAGTTTCTGCACTGCTCGGAGTCCCTTTAAAGGATCTGACACTAAAGGTTGCCTTTTTGGTGGCAATAACCACTGCTAGAAGAATTAGTGATATTCATGCTTTATCCATCAAGGATCCATATATGGTGATCCATGATGACAAAATAGTTTTTAGACCCGATTCGGCCTATCTGCCTAAGGTTTCTTCTGCTTTCCACCGAACACAGGAGATAATTTTACCATCTTTCTCTTCTAATCCACAGAATGACAGAGAGGTGCAGTGGGGAAGATTAGACGTTAGAAGGGCGATTTTAGCTTATCTAGAACGCACAGCACAGTGGAGGAGATCTAGTCATCTATTTGTATCTTATGCTGGTTCCTCTAAAGGACTTCAGGCCTCTAAGGGTACTATTGCTAGATGGGTAAAGGAAGTTATAGTAAATGCCTATAAACACTCTCACACTTCAGTTCCGGATAGAATTAAGGCCCACTCTACCAGATCGATGGCAACATCATGGGCAGAAAGGTCAGGGGCAACATTAGAACAGATATGCAAAGCAGCAACATGGTCCTCGCACAAGACCTTTGTGAAGCACTACAGAGTCGAACTACTGTCAAGCCAGGATCAGATTTTCGGAAGGAAAGTTCTTCAGGCAGTCATCCCACCCTAAGGTACATTTCTCGCTGGTCTCAGCATCAGCTGTCCTGGAGGACGATGGGAGAAAGTCCCAGCTGCTTGCTTGTAGCCGTGTTTTGGCGAGTCCTCCAGGACGGCTGCCTTAGTTCCCAACCCTGTATTTAAATTTTTTTTTGATATGGGGTGAATGGGAATTATACTCGCTATTTAAACTAGAGTATTTAAATAAGGGTTCCCATTAGCTTTAATCATTTCAAATGTTGGTCACCACCTCTAAGATCAATGGAGACATGATCAATCACACAGACTTTTAGTTGCTTTTCATTATGTCTATAATTAGCAAAATGTTCTGATACTGCTTGATCCTTATTGGGTTTACGTATGGCAGATTTATGTGATGCCAGTCGGTCTTTCAATCTTTGAGTGGTCTTACGTACATAACATTTGCCACAAAGGCATTTTAATACATATACGACCCAACTGGAATCACAAGTAAATCTGCCATGTATTTTTTATTTCTTACCAGAAGTTGGATAAGAAGAGGTATTACCCCTAATGAGGCTATTACAAATGTGACAATTAAGACATGGGAAAATCCCACATTGCCTAGGTCAGTGATCTGCAAACTTGGCTCTCCAGCTGTTAAGGAACTACAAGTCCCACAATGAATTTGCCTTTATGAATCATGACTGTTGCTTTCAGACTCCCACAATGCATTGTGAGACTTGTAGTTCCTTAACAGCTGGATATCCAAGTTTGCAGATCACTGGCCTAGGTGGATCACGTTTCACACTAACATCAGCATGGACAAGTTTACTGCGAATTGATGGAGGTCTTTTATAACAGAACAGTGGAGGATGATTAAATTCTTTAATTCGTGGTAGGAAGTCCTTCAAAATATTCCAATTCATTCTAATACACATCTCAACCTGATCACTAATAGTATTATATGTAGAGACCAAAATGACCCTATCGTTATTGGATCTCCTTGGTCTTTTTTTTTGATAATTTGATCTTTTAACACATCCTCTGGATATCCTGTCTGTCGAAAATGACCCACCATTTCAGGTAATCTGTTACCTACCACTTCTTCATTTTGGACAATCTTACCGATCCGTTTAAATTGATCGCTGTTGCTCCAGTGCAGGGATTCTACAAAATCCAAAAGGATCGAGTGTGGCCCCGCCCACAGGCAGTAACGAAACCAACATTTTGCATATTTTTGAAAAAAGTGAGAAGTATAAATAAATGCCTCCTCATATAATCCCATATACAAATTAGCATATGCAGGGGCCACACTCGACCCCATCACTGTTCCCCATCAAAAAGAAAATAATTGTCTCTTAAAATAATATTAAACAGCTCCATGAGAAAAGACCTCTGGGCTTCACTGTAGTCAGAGAAGGAGAATAAAAAATGTCTTGCTGCCTCTACACAGCCCATCATGTGGGATGAAGGTGTAGAAGTTCTCAACATCCAAAGTGACCAGTAGCCAGTGGTCTTCTACATCACGGAACTCACCCAGTTCCTCCAAAAACATACCTGTATCCTTGATATAAGATGGCAATATGCACACATGAGATTATAGAATACGATCCAAAAAACGAGCTATAGGGGAACATACAGAGTTAATAGCTGCCACAATGGGTCTACCTGGTGAATGTGTTAGATTTTTATGAATTTGTGGGAGAGTATATAGCAAAGGAGTGTAGTGGATATTGAGTAATGAGAAAGGTAAAGAGGACATCACCAATGAGGCCGTTATTCAATGTCCTTTTGACCAAAGAGAAAATCTTTCCCATAATCTTTTGAACTGGATTACCATCCAAACAGCTACGCACCTCACCATTACTACTGCTCCCCCTTTATCAGCGGGATGGATTATGATGTCAGTATTATACTCCAAAGATTTAAGTGCCTCTCTTTGTAGAGCATTAAGATTATGATTGATCACATATTGACCAGTCCCAGCTGACTTCTTGACCCATGTAAGGTCATTATTAATCCGTTTGATAAATAGATCAATTGAGGGATGACTAGTTGCGGAACTTGCGGTTAATGCACTTTTATTTTTTAGACCCACATCCTTAACCTCCCTGGCGGTAAGCCCGTGCTGAGCACGGGCTATGCCGCGCAGGAGGATTTCTCAGGCCCTGCTGGGCTGATTTGCATAATTTTTTTTTTTTTTGCAACACGCAACTAGCACTTTGCTAGCTGCGTGTGCACTCTGATCGCCGCCGCTCGCCCCCCCCCCCCAGACCCCGTGTGCTGCCTGGCCAATTAGTGCCAGGCAGCGCTGAGGGGTGGATCATGACTTCCGGCGACAGGGGAAGCCCTCCAGGAAATCCCGTTCTTTGAACGGGATTTCCTGATCGGAGATTGACGGAGGCGATCGAAGAGGGCTGGGGGATGCCGCTGCACAGCGGCTATCATGTAGCGAGCCCTGGGCTCGCTACATGATTTAAAAATAAAAAAACTGCTGTGCTGCCCCCTGGCGGTTTTTAATAGACCGCCAGGAGGGTTAAGAGTTAGTCATCATCAGCTGGTGCAGAAAAATTAAAGATCGTATCTTGCTGTGGTGTACCAAAAAAGTTATTAAGCTTTAAGGCATGAAAAAAGCCATTAAGTTCAACATTCAATGTGAAAAAATCAGGAAAATTTGTAGGGCAAAAAGATAATCCATATTCCAACGCTTTCTTCTTTGTCTCAGTAAGTTCATATGATGAGATGTTAACGACCAAGAGTGGTCCCACTATCTCTTCCTCAATTGAATGGAACTCCGTTGTCTCTTGCTCCTGGCGCCAATGTTTCCTGGGCAACTTGTAGGGCAAACCAGTCCGAAACAGCTGACTGGTTTGCCCTACAGTTCTTTTAAATGCTTGTACTTTTACTACAATAAATTATGATTGAACTTTGAAGTGGTCCAGCGTTCTACAATGCTTCAAACTTCAGGTGGTGGACAGATAGCCTTAAGTTCTCCTACAAAATGTCTTGATAAACTTGGGAATTCGTTTTTCCTTCAATGATAGCAATCCGTCCAGGCCCTGACGCAGCAAAGCAGCCCTAAACCATGATGCCCCCACCACTATACTTCACAGTTGGGATGAGCTTTTAATGTTGGTGTGCTGTGCCTTATATTCTCCTCCCATAGTGTTGTGTGTTTCTTCCAGACAACTCAACTTTTTTTTCATCTGTCCACAGAACATTTTGCCAGTACTGCTGTGGAACATTTAAGCGCTCTTTTGTAAACTTTAAACATGCAGCTATTTTTTGGGGGACAACAGTGGCTTCCGCTGTGGTATCCTCCCATGAACTCCATTTTTGTTTAGTGTTTTATGTATCATAGATTCACTAACAGAGATGTTAGCATATGCCAGAGACGTTTGTCTTTAGCTGACACTCTAGGATTCTTCTGCACTTCATTGAGTAGCAGCAGTGCTGAACTTTCTCCTTTATAGACAATTTGTCTTACCGAGGACTGATGAACTGCAAGGTTTTTGGAGATACTTTTATAACCCTTTCCAGCTTTATGCAAGTCAACCATTCTTAATCGTAGGTCTTCTTAGAGCTCTTTTGTGCGAAGCAACATTTAAATTAGGCAATGCTTCTTGGCAATGCTTCTTGGTGGGTGTTTTTTATAGGGCAGGGCAGCTATAACCAACACCTCCAATCTCATCTCATTGATTGGACTCCAGCTGTAGCAACTCACTCTAATTAGCTCTTGGAGATTTAATTGCACTAGGGGTTCACATTTTTCACCTGCACTGTGAATGTTTACATAGTGTGTTCACTAAAAACATGGAAACATTTAATTACTTGTGTGTTATTAGTTTAAGCAGACTGTGCTTGTCTATTGTAGCGAGGTAGCTGCTCTGCTACGCACAAAACCCTGACCCAGAATCAGGTCGGCTATGAATGATTTAGCACCCGGTTCCCAAAGAACATGCGATGTAATCCGGAAGAGTGGATGCCCGCTTCTGTCCGCGCTCCGGTCTCGAGGTGAGCGGCTCTATGCGGCGGGTCCCCCGGGGGGCCCCGGCCTTCCCAGGCCGACCTGGGCTCCTCGGCACTGTGGTATCGTCACGTTTAGGGGGGATTCTGACTTAAAGGGTTTCAGTCATAATCCCACAGATGGTAGCTTCACCCCATTGGCTCCTCAGCCAAGCACATACACCAAATGTCTGAACCTGCAGTTCCTCTCGTACTGAGCAGGATTACTATTGCGACAACGTATCATCAGTAAGGTAAAACTAACCTGTCTCACGACGATCACATTTTATGACCAATTTGTGCAGAAATCCTTATAATTCCAAAGGGTTCACATACTTTTTACCGCTACTGTGTAAGCAACATATGTTTCAGAATCAGAATTTATTTTCCCAAGCAAGGTTGGACCGTGCCCGGAATTGGATTTGGCACATTGATTGGCACAGAGATAGTAATACAACAGACAAGATGATATAGAGTAGTACAACAGAACAAGAGCGATGCAACAGAAGAGGAGTAATACAACATTTGCAGTAGAGCAATTGCGGGTCTAGCAGGAACAGCAGCGTGTATCAGAAGATAATAATTCTAGTACAACCAAGCAAGGCGGTAAACAGAGCGGCCACAGCTGAAGTCAGGTATTAGTCCGTAGACGGCAGCAGGGTGGGGGGGCAGTGGAATGGGCAGAGTTCAAGAGTCTAATGGCTGTGGGGAAAAAAGTGTTCATGCGCCTGGTAGTCTTAGCAGGGATGGACCGGAACCTCCGGCCCAGTTTGAGTCGACTGAAAAAACTGTGATCAGGGTGGGAGTGGTCGCCCACAATTTTCAATGCTCTATTACGCAGTCTGGTGTTGTAGAGGAGATCTAAAGGAGGGAGAGGTTTTACAATAATCCTCTCTGTTGAGCTGATGACCGTCTGGAGTTTATATCTGTCGCTGACCGCCAGCGACAGATATAAACTCCAGAGGGTCATCAGCTCAACAGAGAGGTAGCGCACCAGCAGGTAGCGCACCAGACCAGGATGGATGAGCAGAGGACTGACTCGATTGTAGCAGAGTAGAAGGACCTCAGAAGTTCATGGGCCATACTGAACTTCTTTAGTTGGTGAAGGAAGAAGAGTCTTTGTTGCGCCTTCCTCTGGGTTGCGGTAGTGTTTGCCCTCCAGGTCAGGTCATCAGAGATGGCTGTACCCAGAAGGTGGACGCTGGGAACCCTTGCGACCTCGGTGCCCTCAATATATATCAGGGGAGGATTACTGGCGTGCTTCCTGAAATCAATGGCCATCTCCACTGTTTTGGCAGTGCCCATTCTCACTACACCAATTGCAGATTCTGTCTACCTCCTTGCGGTAAGCCTGCTCATCGTTCTCACTAACAAGGCCAACAATTGTGGTGTCGTCCGCAAATTTCATGATTTTGACAGTCATCCGTGGATGTGCAGTTATTCGTGTATAGAGAGAACAGAAATGGTGACAAGACGCAGCCCTGAGGGGCTCCAATGTTGGTCACTCTAGGTCTGGAGGATATGTCGCCCAGCTTAACAACCTGGGACCTGTTTGAGAGGAAGTCTATAATCCAGAGACCAAGGGTTGGATGAACATTGAGCTCTGTGAGATTGTCATGCAGAATCTGGAGGCAGATAGTATTAAAGGCTGAGCTGAAGTCCAGGAGAAGAATTCTAGCGTATGAATTCGGCCTGTCGAGGTGGTCAGTGATAAACTCCAGGCAGATGTTAATAGCATAGTCAGTGGACCTGTTTGCCCTGTACGCGAACTGGAGAGGGTCCAGTCAGTCCGTAGTAGCGTTCTTGAGCAGCGACAGGACCGCTCTTTGAAAGGTCTTCATGACTACTGATGTTAGGGCCACGGGCCTGAAGTTGTTAAGGTCAGAAAACCCAAGCTTTTTTGGAACAGGAATGATGATGGATTCCTTGAAGCAAGTAGGGACTTTCCCTTCAGTGAGGGACCTGGCAAAGATAAAGGTCAGGCCCAGCTGACGTGAGCAGGACTTCAGACATGCAGGTGACACGCCATCAGGGCCAGATGCTTTCCTGGCATTCAAGGAAGACAACAGGTGCAGAACATCGGCCTCGGATACTGTCGGGGATGGGCATGTGCTCCAGCTAGGTTCAGTGCACTCAGAGGCGGGGGGGGGGGGGGGGGCAGAAGGAGTTGACTGCCCCCCAGAGGAACCCGGAACCTCAAACCTGCAATAAAAGTTCCTGAGATCCTCGGCTAGCTTGGGGCAAGGAGTAGCCTGTTGGAGTGGAGGTTTATAGCTGGTGGCAGCCTTCATGCCCTTCCAGACATAAACAACCAAAACCAAAGTAATTGAAGGGTCTTATCAAGAAACCACATTAGACAGTCCAATTATGCAAAATATGAAAGTATAAAGAAAAGCAACACTGGTAAAAAAAAGAAAAAGTAGTACGTTATGCACTCACATAGAGATGTTCAAGCGCCCACCAGACCCTGCAGGGGCATATGATTTATTATTTATTTATAAATTGTATTTATAAAGCGCCAACATATTATGCAGCGCTGGACATTAGTTAAGGCTACAGACAATATTTAGGGGTGACATACAGCAACAAGACAGTACAGGAATACATGCAAACCAGATCATGCAGCACAGTATGAGTACAAGGTAATGCTTAGTCAGTCATTGGATGGGAGCATGGAGATTAGGCAAGTCTAGTTTGCTCAAGAGTTTACTCAGATCCATAGGATGGGTGTAACGTAATGGAGGTGCAAGTAATGGAGGTAGGAGACATGAGGAGGAAGACCCTGCCCGAAGGCTTACAATCAAGAGGGAGTGGTAGGGACGTGAAAGGTAGGGGACCAGAGTTCAGCTGCGGGTTTAGAGCACTAGTAAGGTAGGGGGGGGGGGGGGGGTGATAGGCCAGAGTTAAAAAGGTGAGTTTTTTTAGGGCCTTGAAGATGTTGGAGGGGGAAACCCTAATTGGGGAGGTAGGGAGTTCCATAGTGTTCGAGCAGCTCTTAAGAAATCCTGGAGTCATGCATGGGATTGGGTGATGCGGGTGGCAGTCAGGCGAAGTTCATTGGAGGAGCAGAGTGAGCGGCTAGATGTGTACGATTGGAAATGTAGGTTGGGCAGGTTTTTTGTACAGATTTGTAAGCTAGATACAGTATCTTGAATCTGATTCTGAACTGGATAAGAAGCCAGTAGAGGGATTCACAGAGGGGAGCCGCCGTGGTGGAGCAATGGGAGGAGTGGAAGATTCTGTCTGCTGCATTCATGACAGACTGCAGCGAGGCAATTCGGGTCATAGGGAGACCAGACAGAAGGGCATTGCAGTAGTCAAGGCGGGAAATTATGAGGGCACGGATGAGGAGTTTGGTGGTGACAGAGGTGGAATTAAACTGAGCCATCTCTATGTAACTTCCATCCCTCCCAAATGCTATCAAAACGATCCAGGTTCTCTGAGCTAAAATAAATACTCTGTCCATAAGCATTAAAGTATATAGTTGTCTTTTGACCAAGAAAATATCCAAATCCCTGGACCTCAATTTAAAGTGAACCAGAGACGAAGCACCCTCAAGTATTTACCATATATATTTACCATATATATCAGTGAGAACATTATCCATCATCCTTCACTGCTCAGCCTGCTTGTTATCAGCCCTGATAAAATCCCAGGAATCATCATAGCTGAGTCTGTCTTCTCTGATGTCTTTTTCAAGCCCAAGCCTGCCCCTTCTGGCTCTGCTTTCCAGTTTTGTATACTCACAGCATCACAAAGAGCTGCGATGAGATGGGAGGAGCTGCTAATGTAAGGGTATATTGAAAAACTTATTTTTAAATCTATATTTTTTAGTCATAAGAGGTTTTTAGAAATGGTGATTTCATTTTGTACACAGCCCACTAAATAATATGCTTTTCTGATGAACTGTGTTTTGCATGGAGTTTTAGTGAAAAACGTCACACCAGAGCAGCGAAATTACCAGGTATAGTATTTATTTTGTAAAATCTATCGGGGGATATGTTTATTTTGTGCCAAAGTGGTCATCTCTGGTTTCCTTTAAAGGCTATGGTCCACTGAGCTGAATCATTTACCTTTACAGCGCATGGTGGGCACCCCGAACCTCATAATTGTGAGAGTACAGGAGAGCCTGAGAGGCAGCCAGGGAAACGGAATTTAAACACTTCCTGAACCATTGTCTTACAATCTGCGCAAAATTGATTTGCTACAGGGCATCCCCAGAAAATGTGTAATAAAGGCCCCTCTGAACCACAGGACCTAAAACAAACTGGGGAAACTGATGGATAAAATTTTGTGTAGCTTTACAGGGGTATAATAACGAAAAAGCAATTTTGTTGCCATATATTTAAAAATGTCAGATTTTTTTACTTTAGAGACAGCCTCCCAGCAGTAGGACCAATCAGATTGGGATAGACAGTTACACACCCAAATCGCTCTCCCAGGCCCTCACATAAGGCATTTTATCATTGTTATTATGAAGTAGAGCATACAGGGTATAAATCACCCCCTTATGTCTAAAAAAAAAAGCAAAATAGAAACTCTCAGAAGCAGTGTGTTCTAGTAATGGAGGCGAGGAAGAGAAATGTCTAATTTGTCAATAACGAAAGGCTTTCCTGAGAGGGGCATCACATCCAAATCTAAGTTGTTGAAAAGAAATAAACCTGCCTTCTTGGCAAAACCTGGCCGCCAAAATTAAACCTCTTTCCTGCCACCAAGCAAAGTCCCAGGGACTATGAAATGCAGGAGGAAATCTAGGATTACCTAAAAGGGATAATTTAGGGAAGGGGGATTGGGAAGTCACCAGTTTAAAATGAGGCGCTTCACTAGCGTGCACAACTTGAAAGTTAAAATGAGAGGACACGTTTAGCCACAGACGACACAATCCTGTTATGTTGGGAAAGAAAAGAAATGTCAGGACCACTCACAATTGTAATTAAAGAAGGTACATGGAAAAGGACAGACTCCGCTTCAAACCTCAACCAGGGTGGGGGAGAGGCTTCAATACCCCAATCTCAAATTTGACCCAGTTTGGCTGCAAGGTAATAGTGCCAGAGGCTAGGGAGGCCAATCCCGCCTTGTAATGAGTGCTTGTATAAAATCTGGGCCAGAATCCTAGCAGGTTTATTATCCCAAATATATTTATTAACCTGCCTGTGCATGGCAGCGAAGGCCTGTTTTGAAATAATAATCGGGAATATGCAGAACAGATAGAGTAACTTAGGCAACAGGATCATTTTGCAAGCTAAACATCACCCAAGCCACGCAACTTTGTATAGAAGCCAGCTTTTAAGCATAGTTATTTGGGTTAAAAAAAGACATACGTCCATCGAGTTCAACTAGAGAATAAAGTACACCAGCCTGCTCCCTCACATATCCCTGTTGATCCAAAGGAAGCCAAAAATCCCTTACAAGGCATGGTCCAATTAGCCCCAAAAGGGAAAAAATTCCTTCCCGGCTCCAGATGACAATCAGATAAAATCCCTGGATCAACATCACTGGGCATTATCTAGTAATTGTAGCCATGGATGTCTTTCAACACAAGGAAAGCATCTAAGCCCCCTTTAAATGCTGATCTAGAATTTGCAATAACTACTTCCTGTGGCAATGCATTCCACATCTTAATCACTCTTACTGTAAAGAACCCCTTCCTAAATGAATGGCTAAAACGTTTTTTCCTCCAGGTGCAGATCATGTCCTCTAGTCCTTTGAGAAGGCTTAAAGACAAAAAGCTCATCCACCAAGCTTTTATATTTCCCTCTGATGTATTTATACATGTTAATTAGATCTCCTCTAAGGCGTCTTTTCTCTAGACTAAATAAACTCATTTTATCTAACCGTTCTTGATAAGTGAAACCTTCCATCCCTCGTATCAATTTTGTTGCTCATCTCTGCACCTGCTCTAAAACTGCAATATCTTTCCTGTAATGTGGTGCCCAGAACTGAATTCCAGATTCCAGATGTGGCCTTACTAGAGAGTTAAACAGGGGCAATATTATGCTAACATCTCGAGTTTTTATTTCCCTTTTAATGCATCCCAAAATGTTATTAGCTTTAGCTGCAGTGGCTTGGCATTGAATGCGATTATTTAACTTGTTGTCGATGAGTACTCCTAAGTCCTTCTCCAAGTTTGAGTCCCCAACTGTATCCCATTTATTTTGTATGGTGCTAGACCATTGGTACGACCAGAATGCGTGAGTTTACATTTTTCAACATTGAATTTCATCTGCCATTTATGTGCCCATATAGCCATCCTATCCAGATCCTGTTGAAATATGTCCCTATCTTTCTGAGAGTTGGTGATTCTGCACAATTTTGTATCATCTGCAAAAATAGCAACATTGCTTTCTACTGCATCTACTAGGTCATTAATAAATAAATTGAAGAGCATTGGACCCAGTACAGACCCCTGTGGGACCCCACTGCTAACAGTCACCCATTTTGAGTATGATCAATTGACCACAACCACAGCCATCTCAACCACCAGGCAGGAGCGCTGCTGCACTGAGTAGTGAGAGAAGAAATACCTCTCAGCTCACTCCGGTATCAGTTTACAGCAGCAGCAGCTAACAGCAGCGCCTGACTCGACTCATAACTGATTCACTGACTGATTCATTCAGTTCCTTCAGCTCAATGATTCAAAGAACCACAGTCATGAATGAGTCAGTGAGAGAAGGCACTCATCCTAGCTCACTCAGGGATCCATCTGAGTACAGCATCGGCTCCTGAGTCCTGACTCTACACTGTTAACTGATTCATTCAGTTCCTCTCTCTCTGCTACTGGTAACTGCATGGATGTAGAGACTGAGTGTAGCAGCCAGGCATAGAGGGCAGGCAAGCTGGTAAATATACACAGCATGATGCAGAGGAGGGTCCGTGGGAAAAAAATCTGTCTGGTCTCTCCCCATTGTTAAAATGACTGCATGTGCAGATAAGGTGTTAAACAGGTTGAAAAGTTTTGACAGTCCCTAGACTCCAGGAGGGCTGCTTTCTGACTTGTGTCAGAGATTGGGGACAGCAGTCCTATTACCGGCAACTAGCCTCTGTGTAATGTGGGACTGCTATACAGATTAGCTCTCTGCTCCATCTCCGGCTGTTCTCAGTCTTACTCCACTCCTCCTCTCTCTGGGCTAGTGCACGACAAAATCGCAATAGCAATCGCTAGCAATTTGCGAATGCGACTTTGTGAAGCAATTTCTGAAAGAATCGCTCCAATAAATGCTACCTGCAGCATGTTTGCGATTTTAAAAAATCACAAAGCTGCTGTAGGAACACCCTCATAGGGTAACATTAGCCCAGCGCTTTTCAAATCGCTGTAAATTTGAAAAGCACTCAGAAGCACTCTTGGTGTGCGCCAGCCTCCTTCATTCCCCTTTGTTTCCCTCTTTCCCTAGTGCTGGGTGTTTGTGTCTTCTTGTCATACAGGAAAGCTAAATAAAAGTGCAATCCTGGTGAGGCAAATATCTTCTTCCCTCTCTTTCAGCTTTTCTCTCCACATTATTTCTCTGCATAAGGGCTCAGACACACTATAAGGTAGTGAAAACAGGGATTAGTAGAGATGGTGGTGAAGGGGAGGACATAGGTAGGTGTGTGTGGGGGTGAGGGGCATGGGGGAATTGGCCTTGAAGGAATTACTGTGGCCATACTTCTGTTGACTGGACAGCCGATCGACCAACCGTTTTGATATTAGCGAATCGGATAAAAAATTTTGGGTGGAAGTTGGTTGAATGTATCTGAGATGTTGGGAAATCTTGGGCCAATGTGGTTGTCAGGTGCGATAATCATGGCGTGCGATAACCACGAATTATAGACAAGATGGAAACCCCGTCCGTTTTCCCTCAAAATGTATTGTGCCCCTGTGATGCCTGTACTACCTGTCACACTGTTCACAGAGTGTCCTTGCTGTATTTCCGCATTGGCACTCCACGTGATTACTGGCATATACGACATGGGGTGAATGTGTGACATAATTTGGGCTGAGGCTGCCATGATAATGGGCCTCTAGTCTGTGTTTCTACCCAGGCCAAAAGGTCCCAGTCCTCCCCTGGTAGCAGCATAGTGTGTGTGTGTAGTGTATGTCTACTGTGTGCTGTGTATAGTGTGTGTGTATAGTGTAGTGTGTGTGTGTGTGTGTATAGTGTGTGTGCGTGTGTAATGTGCGTATCTATAGTGTGTGTGTGTGTGTGTGTGTGTGTGTGTGTGTGTGTTGTATATAGTGTGTGTGCGGTGTGTGTGTGTGTGTGTGTGTGTGTGTATAGGGTGTGTATAGTGTGTGTGTGTGTGTGTGTATAGTGTGTGTGTGTGTGTACTGTGTGTGGTGTGTGTGAGTGCATGCCGCAATAAGTATATTTTATGGTGAAACGCTCTGCTGCATTACAACTATTTTCTGGTGAACCCATGCCGCAATAAGTTTATTTTCCAATTTTCTGGTGAAACGCTGCTGCTTTATGATTCTCAGGGGTCTTGGGGGTGGGGTTCACCACAGGGGTGGTATTCACCACAGGGGTGGGGGGTATGGGGCTGGGGGGAAATCACGCGGGGGAGGGGGCGCCACAGGATTTCTCGCCTGGAGTGACAAAATGGCTAGAGACGCCCCTGACCACAGCTCTTTGTTTTCTGTCCATTAGCCAGTTCCCTATCCATGCACACAGACTCATATTAGACAAGGTATGATAAACAGGAGGGAAGTTGGCTTTATACAAATCGTGGTAGCGAGAAGAAAGAAATACACCCAGGTATTTAAATTTAGAGGGACACCAGGTAAAATCGAAGTCCTGCAATTTTGTTGTATGGGGAAGCAGATTAACCGGCATTGCAGTGGATTTGGAGGAGTTGACACTAAGGGCCGAAAATGAGGCAAACTGATTCAGCAAATTAAACAGATAAGGAAGACCAGTCTCGTTAAAAACAGGAGTGTGTCGTCCGCGTACAAGGTCAACTTACGATTACCTTCCCCATATCCGGCAGTATCAGGGGGCTGTCTAATAGCCATCGCTAATGATTTCAGGGCAAGGGCAAACAATAGTGAGGACAACGGGCAACTTTGTTGAGTGCCTGCCTAAGCTCTATAGGAGAAGATGTAGCCCCAGGAATACAGATACTTGTAGAAGGATTATCACATAGGGCCATGATAGTAGAAATTAAGGAACCAGAAAAGCCAAATCCCCTCAGAGCCATTATGATATACTGCCACACCACAGAATCAAAAGCTTTGCTAATATTCAGCCAGAGCATTAGAAATCTAGTGTTGTGAAGCTCGGTATCCTGCAGGATATGAACAGCCAGCATAACATTACCGTACTCCTGACGCCCATAAATCCCGTCTATTCCCCACCCACTAAATTCCCAACCATTGATCCGCGTCGCAAGGCTAGTATCTTGGCAAAAAATGTATATCATTATTCAAAATGGAGATTGGTTGAAAGCCAGATGGGGAGGAGTGGTCAGCTCCAGGTTTAGGAAGTGGGGTGAGAGAGGCCAAAAGCATCTTGGTAGAAAATTCACTACCCTTGTGGACCTCACTAATTAAGGCCACCAGAGGAATAGATAAAATATCAGCAAATTGTTTTTGTAATACTGAGGGGTAAAGCCATCAGGGACCGCTCTGTAGAGGATTTAAGAGATTTAAGACAGGGACTCAACTGTGATACCACCGCATCGGGGCCCTTGGGCTAGAGGGGCACCGAGGGGGCTCACCCCTCAAACACAGTATTAGCTCTTTATTGGTCCTGTGCTGATAATATTCACATCTATAGTTGATTTGAATAGTAGTGATCATTAACACACAGTTTCCCATCCCTTTATTGCACTTCTGACACTGTGGTTGTCCTTAATTGGTTTTGGTGTGTTGTATCAACTGTTATCTATAGCATGCTTGGGTGCCCCAATGCTAAACTTGCTCTGGGGCCCAAGTCTTCTTAGCTACGCCCCTGTCAAAGGACCAAAAGTGGGATTTATAAAAAGCATCAAGTTCAGTAGTGAGAGTAGAAATGCTTTGGGCTCTGTTTCTTAGCGTAGAGGCTTTGGCAATCAGTATCTCTCTAATGACCAGCTTATGTGCCACCCAACGTAATAATGGCGATGTATTATCCTTATTATTATGCATGAAATAATCCTCAAGCTGGCCAGCCACTTCCAATCAGCAATCAGACTGAGTCTCCAATTCCTGGGATGAAACGGAAGCCCAAAACCCTGCAAAACTGATGACACCATGTGATGATCAGACCAAGCACAGTTAATTATCTCAGCAGATGAGGAATTGGCTGCCAGTACAGGGGACATAAAAATATAATCTAATCGAGCGTAAGATTGTCAAGGGTGGGAAAAAAGTGTATTGTCTGCATCCAATAGTGTGGACCCACCAAATGGCCAGAACTTGAGCCTTAAGCTAAAAGAGCTGGCAGGCGCCTAGGAAAGCTTTGGGCAAACTGGAACAGGGTGGATCTATCTACTTATTTTCTATTTTAACTCATTTTATCCTCCCACCCCATTGTGGGACTTATTAACTGTATCTATTTAAGATTTATCATGAAATTTACATTTTGTTGCTGGTGTAATGTATGTTGAAGATACTTAATATTGAAATAAAGGCATATTTTTCTGCATGATGTCTTTTTTTTTTCCTCCTACTGCTGCAATAACAACAACAACCTGTCCAAAGCTTAACAAGGGTGGGGAGATGGGTGTTTATAAAAAGCATAATTAGTTGCTTTCTTATGGGGGGTTATAGGAAATGGCAAAACAGTGCTAGGGGTCCTCCAAATTATTTATAACTTTACCTGGGATCTAGTCAGGCGCGGAGTAGGGGGGGGTCGGGGTAGGACACGTGCCCCCGGGCGCTAGGTCCCCAAGGGCGCCCAGCTGAGCTGGCGTGTTTTTTTTTTTTTTTTGGGAGGGGAGCAGCGCAGAGAAGAGGGAGAGCTATGGGCACAGTGGGGAAGGGTGGATGTCTCCTCCCCTTCCCTCACCTTAGGGGGCTCTCCCTCGCTCGCTCTCCCCTCCAGAAGTAATGTCCGGGTGGCTGGCAGCGGCGGGCGGGACTTACCTCCGTCTCGCTCCAGCGCTGGAAGTTCGGGTGCCGCAGCCGCTGCTCTGGTCTGGACCAGACCAGAGTAGCGGCAAATCCATTCCGCGCTGCGACGAGACGCAGGTAAGTTCTGCCAGCCACCCGGACATTACTTCTGGAGGGGACAGCGAGGGAGGGAGAGCCCCCTAAGGTGAGGGAAGGGGGGGGGGGAGATGGCCCCCCTTCCTCACCGCTGCTCACAGCTCTCCCTCCACTGCGCTGCTCCCCTGCTGGGGGACAAACCTGACTACCTATTCTGGGGACATATACCCCCTGACTACATATACTGGGCACATATACCCCCTGACTACATATACTGGGCACATATACCCCCTGACTACATATACTGGGCACATATACCCCTGGCTACATATACTGGGCACATATACCCCTGACTACATACAGTGGTGTGAAAAACTATTTGCCCCCTTCCTGATTTCTTATTCTTTTGCATGTTTTTCACACTTAAATGTTTCTGCTCATCAAAAAACGTTAACTATTAGTCAAAGATAACATAATTGAACACAAAATGCAGTTTTAAATGATGGTTTTTATTATTTAGTGAGAAAAAAAACCTCCAAATCTACATGGCCTTGTGTGAAAAAGTGATTGCCCCCCTTGTTAAAAAAGTTCAATTTCTGTAGTCACCCCCAGGCCTGATTACTGCCACACCTGTTTCAATCAAGAAATCACTTAAATAGAAATAAAAACATGGAACAGTGATGAACCTTCCCAGTAGTGGCCGGCCGACCAAAATTACCCCAAGAGCGCAGAGAAAACTCATCCGAGAGGCCACAAAAGACCCCAGGACAACATCTAAAGAACTGCAGGCCTCACTTGCCTCAATTAAGGTCAGTGTTCACGACTCCACCATAAGAAAGAGACTGGGCAAAAACGGCCTGCATGGCAGATATCCAAGGCGCAAACCACTTTTAAGCAAAAAGAACATTAAGGCTCGTCTCAATTCTGCTAAAAAACATCTCAATGATTGCCAAGACTTTTGGGAAAATACCTTGTGGACCGACGAGACAAAAGTTGAACTTTTTGGAAGGTGTGTGTCCCGTTACATTTGGCGTAGAAGTAACACAGCATTTCAGCAAAAGAACATCATACCAATAGTAAAATATGGTGGTGGTAGTGTGATGGTCTGGGGTTGTTTTGCTGCTTTAGGACCTGGAAGGCTTGCTGTGATAGATGGAACCATGAATTCTACTGTCTACCAAAAAATCCTGAAGGAGAATGTCCGGCCATCTGTTCGTCAACTCAAGCTGAAGCGATCTTGGGTGCTGCAGCAGGACAATGACCCAAAACACACCAGCAAATCCACCTCTGAATGGCTGAAGAAAAACAAAATGAAGACTTTGGAGTGGCCTAGTCAAAGTCCTGACCTGAATCCTATTGAAATGTTGTGGCATGACCTTAAAAAGGCGGTTCATGCTAGAAAACGGTTTTTGATGAGCAGAAACATTTAAGTGTGACAAACATGCAAAATAATAAGAAATCAGGAAGGGGGCAAATAGTTTTTCACACCACTGTATACTGGGCACATATACCCCCTGACTACATATACTGGACACATATACACCTGACTACATATACTGGACACATATACCCCTGGCTACATATACTGGTCCATATACCCCTGGCTACATATACTGGGCACATATACCCCTGGCTACATATACTGGGCACATATACCCCTGACTACATATACTGGGCACATATACCCCCTGACTACATATACTGGGCACATATACCTTCTGACTACATATACTGGGCACATATACCCCCTGACTACATATACTGGGCACATATACCCCTGGTTACATATACTGGGCACATATACCCCTGGCTACATATATACTGGGCACATATACCCCTGGCTACATATATACTGGGCACATATACCCCTGGCTACATATATACTGGGCACATATACCCCCTGACTACATATTTACTGGGCACATATACCCCCTGACTACATATACTGGGCACATATACCCCCTGACTACATATACTGGGCACATATACCCCCTGACTACATATACTGGGCACATATACCCCCTTACTACATATACTGGGCACATACACCCCTGGCTACATATACTGGGCACATATACCCCTGGCTACATATATACTAGGCACATATACCCCTGGCTACATATATACTGGACACATATACTCCCTGACTACATATACTGGGCACATATACTCCCTGACTACATATACTGGGCACATATACCCCTGGCTACATATACTGGGCACATATACCCCTGACTACCTATTCTGGGGACATATACCCCTGACTACCTATTCTGGGGACATATACCCCTGACTACATATACTGGGGACATATACACCTGGCTACATATACTGGGCACATATACCCCTGGCTACATATACTGGGCACATATACCCCTGGCTACATATACTGGTACATATACCCCTGCCTACATATACTGGGACATATACCCCTGCCTACATATATTGGGACATATACCCCTGCCTACATATACTGGGACATATACCCCTGCCTACATATACTGGGACATATACCCCTGCCTACATATACTGGGGACATATAACCCTGCCTACATTTACTGGGCACATATACCCCCTGACTACATATACTGGGCACATATACCCCCTGACTACAATATACTGTGCACATATACCCCCTGACTACATATACTGGGCACATATGCCCCCTGACTACATATACTTGGCACATATTCCCCCTAACTACATATACTGGGCACATATACCTCAGGTTACACATACTGGGCACATATACCGCTGACTATATATACTGGGCACATATTATACCCCTGGCTACATATACTGGGCACATATACCCCTGGCTACATATACTGAGCATATATACCCCTGGCTACGTATACTGGGCACATATACCCCTGCCTACATATACTGGGCACATATACCCCTGCCTACATATACTGGGCACATATACCCCTGGCTACCTATACTGGGAACATATACCCCTGCCTACATATACTGGGCACATATACCTCTTGCTACCTGTTCTGGGGACATCTATACCGCTGGCCACCTATTCTGGGGACATCTATACTGCTGGCCACCTATTCTGGGGACACCTATAGACCTGGGGCTACCTATTTTTGGGGAACCACTGTTGTCAGATTGAGTGTATTTTGGGGAACTGCTGCCAGGTGAGAGGTGTCTACCATATTAAGGGGGCATCTGCCTATTTATGTGAAATGCTGTCTATTTATGTGCCTCATGACTGCTGAATTTGTCTTGTTGTGGACCTCATGGTTACTGAATTAGTCTTGTTGGGGGCCTCATGATTTGTTGGGGGCCTCAAGATCGCTGAATTTGTCTTGTTGGGGGCCTCATGATTGCTGAATTTGTCTTGTTGGGGGCCTCATGATTGCTAAATTTGTCTTGTTGGGGGCCTCCTGATTGCTGAGTTGGTCTTGTTGGGGGCCTCATGATTGCACAATTTGTCTTGATGGGGGGGGGGGGGGGGGAGGGGGGGCTCATGATTGCTGAATTTGTCTTGGAACATGCTGGAAGGTACATACTGAGGGAGGGTGGGTGAGCGTGAGCCTGCTAATTTCCTGTACATTTGGCTCCACCCACAACCACGCCCACAATTAATATATGGCCACGCCCCTTTTTCACCTTAGGGGGCTCATTCATAGTCTTTGTCCCTGGCCCTAGCTACGCCTCTGGATCTAGTGCAGCATTTTCTGGAGTCAAGTGGTCACCCTTTCCCCTTAATAAAGGCATTCCCTGGTAATAGTGCGCACCCCTTTCCACAGCTCTCCTTGGTAGTCTAATGGTCCCCCGCCACCCCAGTAGCTTTCCTTGGTAACGTCGTGGTCCTCCCCATTTCCCTTTAATGCATTCCCTGATCGTCTAGTGGTCCTCTCCCCTACTCAATAACCTTTCCCTGGTGGTCTAGTGGTACCCTCCACAATCTCTGGTGGTCTAGTTGATTTCCTCCCTCCCCTTTAAACATTACCTGGAAGTTTAGTGGTATCTTCTTCCCCCTTAAAAAATAACCCAAGGTGTGAGACCTATGGAAGCTGTCATATTTATTTCCTTTTAAATAATACCAGTTGCCTGGCAGTCCTGCTGATCTTTCTGGTCAGTGGGGTCTACATCACATCCCGGAAACAAGTTTTCAGCGAATCTTGTCAGTTTTGTCATTGACATTTGGTCTGAATGCTTATTCAGGGTCTATTGCTGAGCATATTAGAGGCAGAGGACCATCAGGACAGCTAGGCAATGTGCATTATTTGAAAGGAAAACAAACATGTCAGCCTCCATATCCCTCTCACCTCGGGTTCCCTTTAAGCATCCCCCTGGTAAGCCCCCACTTTCCGTTGAATGTCCTGGTGGTCTAGTGGTACCTGTTTCCCTGGCAGTTTAGTGGTTGCTCCCCACAGTCCCCTCCTTCCTGAGATTGGCAGAAGCGTGGCAGTGTATGTATGTCTCTTATTTCCCAATCTAGGTCTGCTTGTGTTAGTAAAATGTAATCAATTCTACAGTATTTTTGTGAGGGTCTGAAAAGTATGTGTAATCTTTAGCTTTAGGATGGTCAAGCCTACGTACATCTACCGGCCAAAAGTTTTTCAAATGTTCTTTGATTTTTTTCTTTTCAATGGTCTTATAGGGGAATGAGGATTTACTATTCGATGTATGTAGGGTGCAGCGGGCAGTTGAGGTCTCCTATACAGATGAGCATTCTTATTGGGAAGTCTAAGAATCTGTTTGTAATTTGAGCTATAAAGGGCTCTTGTTTGTCATTGGGGGTGTAAATGACTGCTGC
The DNA here is from genome assembly GCF_040937935.1 of Hyperolius riggenbachi. Lineage (NCBI taxonomy): Eukaryota > Metazoa > Chordata > Amphibia > Anura > Hyperoliidae > Hyperolius > Hyperolius riggenbachi. Next base: position 174,047,113 of record NC_090652.1, on the reverse strand, counting down.
AGTGATGTCTCTGTTGCCTAATTCCTTTCCAAAAATAAAAGCCTGCCCTCAGGGTTGGACATCGCATCTATCAATTGAAAATCAAAATTTTTGTGAATTAGAAACTCCTTCACTTTTATCTAGTTGCTGCAGCATGATGGCTTATTGTGTAAAATCTGTATGTTAAGACTAGGATGCTGTTTGCTTTAAAGTGAATCTCTCTTTTATCGATGCAATACATTTTTTCTTCATGCAGAGATCTGAGAAGGGAGCTTCCCTTCTCCAGGGAATTTTAAGGGACTCCGAGAAGTGCAGAAACTATGGAAAGATGCACATCATTTTAAAGCTCTCTTTCTCCTCTTTCCAAGCCGCGGCTGCGATTTCGATCGCGAAAATAGAGAAAACTAAAAGGTGTAGGGCGACGATTTAGGGGTCGTCAGAAAGAGGAGAAAGAGCGCTTTAAAATTATATCCATCTTTCCATCTTTCTCTATTTTCGCGATCGGAAATCGCAGCCTCGGCAATTTCAATCGCGAAAACTAAAAGGCGTAGGGTGGCGGTTTATATATCATTGGAAAGAGGAGAAAGATAGCTTTAAAATAATATTCATCTTTCTATAGTTTTTGCGCTGCTCGGAGTCCCTTTAAGCCATTGGCGTTCCAGGATAGATCGTTCCAAGTGCAACAAGATATTTATTCTTGAGGTGATTCAAGTTTATTTAGAGGAGGCAAACTATCATGTCACCTCACCCAACTCTTCCTCTCCCTCAATTGGAAGTGGGCTCGCTCGTATTCAAAAAACACTACATTTATACAAAATATCCCTTTAAGTAGGAAAAAAGAGACTAGCAAGCCTTTAAAGTACAAAAAATATAGATAGTATTTATTTTGGTGCCTAATTTTAATTTTAAAAAAGTGGTAATTTTCATACATACACAATTAAAATAAATGATATGGAGATAAGGGGCAACCCAATTTAGTTTTGTCAAGGTGTGGCTTGCTTTGAGCTCTCCATTTGTTATATATGTTACGGCCAGAACCTGAAGTCTGGCCACTTCAGGTTCTGGACGGTCAGAATGCGAAGTGGCCGCCTGATGCAGCCAATATGCAAAACGCTCCTCAATTTCGGACTTTGGCCGGCCAGAATGCGCTGTAACTAAATGTGGCCGGCCAAGTCCCGAAGCTCACCTCTCTGCATGTGTCTCGCTGCCCCGCTCAGTTCTCCGCTGTCCCCGCTCAGTTCTCTGTTTCATTCCTGCTGTCCCCGCTCAGTTCTCCACTTCAGGTCTGCACTGTCTGCGTGCAAGGACCCTGGGCTGCCTATATGCTGCCGGCTGCTTTTCTCCTCCGACGACGAGTGAAGCAAGGGGGATTGGTTTGTGTGACGGGCCCCGGACAGTGCGTCCGCACTGTCCCCGCTGTGCCAGCAGCCAGGTCCCATGAGGCTTGAAAGGACCCGAGGCTGCCTTTCATTCAAAGGACCCTGCCTAAATGCTGCTGTATCTTCCGTCTTCTGTCTTCTTCCCTCTTCCGCTGCTCACAGTTTCCTGCCGCCCAATAAAAGTGCACCTGAGCTCGTGCACAGGACAGAAGGAAAACTAATTCACCCTTATGTGTGACTAATCACCTGTGTAATTTGATCTTTCAGCTGACTCAGGTCAGGGATCTCCTCTGCCACAGCAGAGCAGCTAATTTGTAAACACAGGATGTTAACAATATGTCTACTTCCGTGAAAGAAGGAAGTAGACAAACTGCAGAATTAATGCAGGATTTGTAACAGCTGTAACAAAGAAATCTTTTTTCAAAGGTTATTATGCTATTGCGTATCTTTTGGAGCAGAGAGGAAGAGGAAGACTGCCGAACACTTGGAGCATATTTGCTACCTACCGTGTTTCCCTGAATATAAGACACTGTTTTATATTCTTTTGGAGAGAAAAATATATGCTCGGGCTCATTTTAGGGGGGTGGGTGAAGTTATTTCAGGAGCGGTGGATGCTGTAAATGTACAGGGAGGTGTGTAGTCTCGCTCTGTACCTCCCTTGTGGCTGCGTCCTTCATTCGTGTATAATCGCTCTGGTATTATAGCATGTCGGTGCTGTGACTAATCTCCACACAGGAATGTGACTGCGTTCCTGTTTCATAATCAATGTGCGCACGCTGAGGCATCCCCAGCACTCACTGATCATGACAGAGGGGAACGCGGTAATGTTCCTGAGCAGAGATGGGTCACGGCTCCGACACGCTATAATATTGTAGCGATAATTTGCGAAGGGAGGTGCGGTAAGAGACTGCACCCATGCACATACATATTGCATCCTACAGCTAGGGCTTATTTTCGGGGGAGGGCTTATATTTCAAGCATGCTTGAAATATAAGCTAGGTCTTATTTTCGGGGAAGGTCTTATTTTAGGGAAAACATGGTATACTAGGGCAGGTACAATTTGGTGTGTGTTGGGGGAGGGGGGTTGTTTAGCCTCGCTGTCATATACTTTTCTGGCCCTGAGTCGAAAAGTTTGTCCACCCCTGATGAGTATAAAACATAGACATTCACAACGTGAGAAAGGTGACAGTCAAATGACCCCAGCAAGTTTGGATTTAGCCAGTAGCCATATAGATTGTGAAGGGTTAGAGCATCTGAAGAATGAGATAAAAAAAGCTACAGGCAACAGAGATGATGTGGCATTACCCTAGTTCAAACAGGACATGAATATAGTAAAGCCCTATACACAAACAAGATTACAGTCCGCTGAGACAGTTGATATTGGCAGCGCCCTTTAGTGGACTTAAAAAGAGTCCGAAGCGAAATTTGTTTTTAAAATAAAACACATTTCTGTGCAGTACTTAATTTTTGGATGTTAATCACCCCATTACTGCCGCTCTGAGCCCTGTAGTTTTTATTTTATAAGCCTTTATAAAAGCCAGCACTTCCTGGTTAAAATGGCCGCTACCCCTCTTCCTTTTTCCAGGTCAAGGCTCTAGCCTGGATAATTTATTTATTTTGGTTTTTTTCTATCAGGCATAATGAATTAACAAGACATCATAAAAATGTAGCTGATGTACATTTCTCAAGCCTTTTCACTCCCCTGTGTATTTATCTACTTTACACAGGAGAGCCCAGCACAACACATCCTTTATACATATAAATAATGTACCTAATATAACTTTATCCTGCCTTTTCATTTTACCTTGCAGTTGTGTACACAGGAGAGTCCAGCTCACCACCATGCCTCCGCTTCTTCCTCTCAGCAGCTATGACTCACTCTCTCTGTGAGAAGAGTCTGGCAGGTCTGGGGCGCGAGCATGAGGGGGAGGGATAATTAGGGTTGAATGAACAGAGGGGCGGGAAAAGGCCGGGAGAGACACACTAAGAGGCAGACCTCCTGCAAACAGCTCTGCCTCCTCCTGTCACTGCAGGGCAGCAAATCTGCGACCAGGAAAGTCGTGGGATTTTGCTGCCTATTTCAGGGGGATAAACCACTCGTTTTTTACCAGGAATGAGGCGATTATGCTTGGCTTATGAAGACAAAGGTGAGCCAAGAAAAAAAATGGGAAAAAAATTTGACTTCAGTGCCTCTTTAAAAAAGTTGCAAGGCACAGTACAAAATTGTCCAAATGAGCAAAAAGTTAAAACAAAGCAACTTGAGTTAATTTTACTGGTACAATGTACAAAAAGGTATGGTAGGTAAAAAAATAGTTCTGGAAGAGGAAGAAAAAAAAAATGAACATAAGTTTACAACTGACATTTTTCCTGGCTTTAGGTGCAGCTATAGATAAAGCAGGCTATATTATTGATGATGTCATAGAACTCCTGTTAAGGGGTTGTCTTTTTCTTCCCTTTTGATCTCTTCCTTGCCTCTAAATGAGGTCTGTTATCTTGCTTGGGGAGAAGGAATCCTGGGAGAGTTCCCCACCATTGTTTCGGTCATCCAGGATGGAATCTTTCAGGATGTAGTCTTGATATCAATTTGGTAGATCTATCTTCAGGAGATCTAGAAGTCATAGGAAGCCTGGTAGGTCCTCTGGGGTCTTCAGAAATCACCTGTGCACCCCGTTAGTGACAGTGAGAGCGAATATGAACCTCCAGTTATATTGTAAGCCATGTTCTTGCCGAAGGCTACTCCAAAAATATCCAAAAGTATCAAAATGTATTATTCCATAAACAGCATATCTTATACCAAGCATAAATTCAATTACAGTTGTGTTCAAATTTATTCAACACCCCCCCCCCCCCCCACACACACACACACACAGTGAAATTGAGTGTTTTGGCCAGTTTGACATTGATTTTGATCATTTCAGTCATCTTGTTTACAATTACATCAAAGAGGCACTTGTAAGTCAGACAAATATAACATAACATTTATAATGAAATAACCACAAATGTCTTTTCTGTGCTCACATCATTATCAGTTTTATTCAACCCCCAAGTGACATTAATTCTTAGTACTTAGCACAACATCCTTTTCCAGTTATAACAGCTTTTAAACGGGAAGCATAGCTTGACACAAGCGATCTACGGGTGTCTTAGCTCAGAGGTCCCTAACCTGGCGTCCGAGGCCCCCAAGTGGTCCGTAGGACATTTCATGGGGGGCCGCGGCTTCGGACTCACTGACGTCACTGAAGATGTTTTGATTCACCGCGCTTGGGACAGCCACAGCAGCGGTTGTGCGCATCATCGGTCTCCAGCCCCTCAATCCGTGTGGCCATGAATATCGGAGGCGCCAGTCCCGCCTCCTGCATCAGTGGGGCCATGCTCCTGTGGCCGTGTATCTCGGAGGCCTTATGTCACGCTGAATGGCTGCATTTATTGCATCACTGCGACGACTGTTGTCGCAGTGTATACAGTCAGAGCAGCGTCTGGGCGCCATTAGAAAGAGGAGGTGACGCTGAGAACCTGCACTGAGAGCCTGCAAGCGAGAGCCCGACAGCGAGAGCCTGACATACATCAAACAAGTATGTAACAAACTCACTATATATATATATATATATATATATATATATATATATATATATATATAATGTGTATATATATATATATATATACTGGGCACTACCTAGCTATACTGGGACACTATACTAGCTATACTGGGACACTATACTAACTATACTGGGCACTATACTAGCTATACTGGGGCACTACCTACCCATACTGGGACTATCCTAGCTATACTTGTCACTATACTAGCTATACTGGTCACTATGCTAGCTATACTGGGACACTATGCTAGCTATACTAGGGCACTATACTAGCTATACTGGGCTAACTATACTAGCCATACTGGGGCAACTAAACTTCCTATACTGGGGCTATACTGCCGCACCCCAGCCCCCTCCCCCCCCCCCCTCCCCGTAACCCGCTGCGCACAACACTGTCCACTAGGTTGTGCAACCCTCCCCCCGGGTCCCCGGACAAAGATTTGGTCAGAAAGTGGTCCCTGGGCCGGAAAAGGTTGGGGACCCCTGTCTTAGCTCATTCTTCATGGGCAAAAGCCTCCAGTTCAGTCACATTCTTAGGCTTGCGCACTGCAACTGCTTTCTTTAAGTCCCACCAGAGGTTCTCAATCGGATTTAAGTCTGGTGACTGCGATGGCCACTCCAAAATGTTCCAGCCTTTAATCTGCAACCATGCTCTAGTGGACTTGGAGGTATGCTTGGGATCAGTGTCCTGTTGATAGGCCCAACGTCTCCCAAGCCTCAGGTTTGTGACGGACTGCATAACATTTTCATCCAATATCTCCTGGTACTGAAGAGAATTCATGGTACCTTGCACACGCTGAAGCTTCCCTGTACCTGCAGAAGCAAAACAGCCCCAAAGCATGATTGACCCCCCGCCATGCTTCACAGTAGGCAAGGTGTTCTTTTCTTCATAGGCCTTGTTCTTCCCCCTCCAAACATAGCGTTGATCCATGGGCCCAAACAGTTCTAATTTTGTTTCATCAGTCCACAGAACACTATCCCAAAACTTTTGTGGTTTGTCCACATGACTTTTGGCATACTACAGTCGACTCTTCTTATTCTTTGGAGACAGCAAGGGGGTGTGCCTGGGAGTTCTGGCATGGAGGCCTTCATTACGCAGTGTGCGCTTTGTCTGAGCTTAAACTTCAGTACCCGCATCTAACAAATCTTTTTTCAGTTCCTCAGCAGTCACACGGGGACTTTTCTCCATTTTGCGCTTCAGGTAACACACAGCAGTCGAAGTCAGCATCTTCTTTCTGCCACGACCAGGTAGCGTTTCAACAGTGCCCTTTGCCTTGAATTTGCGAATGATGCTTCCTTTGGTGTCTCTTGGTATGTTTAAAGGATACCACAACTGAAATGTGACATAATGAGAAAGACATGTGTATGTACAGTGCCTAGCACACAGATAACTATGCTGTGTTCCTTTTTTTCTTTCTCTGCCTGAAAGAGTTAAATATCAGGTATGTAAGTGGCTGACTCAGTCCTGACTCAGACAGGAAGTGACTACAGTGTGACCCTCACTGATAAGAAATTCCAACTATAAAACACTTTCCTAGCAGAAAATGGCTTCTGAGAGCAAGAAAGAGGTAAAGGGGAATTTCTTATCAGTGAGGGTCACACTGTAGTCACTTCCTGTCTGAGTCAGGACTGAGTCAGCCACTTACATACCTGATATTTAACTCTTTCAGGCAGAGAAAGAAAAAAAGGAACACAGCATAGTTATCTGTGTGCTAGGCACTGTACATACACATGTCTATTTCATTATGTCACATTTCAGTTGTGGTATCCTTTAACATCTTTGCAATCTTCTTATAGCCATTGCCCTTCCTGTGAAGAGAAATCACCTCTTCTCTTGTCTTCCTGGACCATTCTCTTGACTTCACCATGTTTGTAAACACACCAGTAAATGTCTAGAAGGAGCTGAGTATCACAGTCATTTTAAATCTGCCTAATTGGTGCTTATTATGCTTGATTGCTGCTAGTTAACATTCACAGGTGTTTTCAATACCTGATCAAAAACACTTGAATGAACCTCTGTTTTTAAGAGTGGTAGTCTTTAAAGAGACACTGAAGCGAACTAATTTTGGGGATTTAGGGGCTCTGCAGCCCTCGTTTTGCGGCGGGGACGCGGCGGTTTACTTGTCATGAGAGCACTAAAGCGAATTATAAGGTAGAATGGGCAAAATTAGTTTGCTTCAGTGTCTCTTTAATCACTTGCCGACCGCCCACAGCCCATCGGCGGCAGCGGGCGTGGTTATGCGGCGATCGCGTCATGCGTGACGCGATCAGCCGCCGGCGACAGGATCCGCCCCCTTGCGCAGTAACCCGCCGGCCGTTTGAAAGCGTCGCCGGGTTACTAGCTGCCCGATCGCCGCATACAAAGTGTATAATACGCTTTGTAATGTATACAAAGTGTATTATACAGGCTGCCTCCTGCCCTGGTGGTCCCAGTGATCAGGGGACCACCAGGGCAGGCTGCAGCCACCAAGGTAGACAAGACAAGACAAATAACATTTATATCGTTCTTTTCTCCTAGCGGACTCAAAGCGCCAAGGTAAGCACCCAAGCACACTGATTTGCCCCCCCCCTTCCCTCTGATCGCCCAGAGCACCCCTCAGACCCCCCCCTGCCCACCCCTCAGACCCCTGTTTACACCCAATCACTCTCAGATCCTCCCCCGACCCCCCCCCCCCCTTCCTGTACTGTATGCATCTATTCTCCCCTGTAATCACCTGTCAATCACCCGTCAATCACCCCCTGTCACTGCTACCCATCAGATCAGACCCTAACCTGCCTCTTACGGGCATCTGATCACCTGCCCGCACACTCAGATCGCCCGCAGACCCACCCTCAGATCACCTCCAAAGTGCATTGTTTACATCTGTTCTGCCATCTAATCACCCACTGATCACCCATCAATCACCCCCTGTCACTGCTGCCCATCAGATCAGACCCCTATCTGCTCCTAGGGCACCCAATCCACCCGCCCACACCCTCAGAACACCCTTAGACCCCCCCCAGACCTCCCCCCTGTGTACTGTATACATCTATCCTCCCCTGTAATCACCTGTCAATCACCCGTCAATCACCCCCTGTCACTGCCACCCATCAGATCAGACCCTAAACTGCCTCTTACGGGCATCTGATCACCCACCCACACCATCAGATCGCCCGCAGACCCACCCTCAGATCACCTCCAAAGTGCATTGTTTACATCTGTTCTGCCATCTAATCACCCACTGATCACCCGTCAATCACCCCCTGTCACCACCTGTCACTGCTACCCATCAGATCAGACCCCTATCTGCTCCTAGGGCACCCAATCACCCGCCCACACCCTCAGAACGCCCTCAGACTCCAGCCCTGATCACCTCGCCAGTGCATTGCTTGCATCTATTCCCCCCTCTAATCACACCTTGAGACACCCATCAATCACCTCCTGTCACCCCCTAGCACACCTACCCATCAGATCAGGCCCTAATTTGCCCCTTGTGGGCTCCTAATCACTCGGCCAAACCCTCAGATCCCCCTCAGACCCCCTTCCGATCACCTCCCCAGTGCATTGATTTCATCTATTTTCCCCTCTAATCACCCCCTGAGACACCCATCAATCACCTCCTGTCAACCCCCTAGCACTCCTATCCATCAGATCAGGCCCTAATCTGCCCCCTGTGGGCTTCTGATCACCCAGCCAAACCCTCACCCGCCCCACCGCAGTGACAGAATTTTTTTTTCTGATCACTGCTGGTCTCTACGACTTAATTGTGGCTGAGACCAACCGTTATGCCACACAATACGCAACCGCCAATCCAAGAAGCTACCATGCCCAGCCTTTTCGGTGGAAACCACGCCAAGTTTCCGAACATAACACTTTTTGGGGCCTTCTCCTTAACATGGGTCTAGTCAAAAAGAATGTATTGCGGTCTAATTGGTCTACGCACCCAATACATCACATGCCCATGTTTTCTGCTGCCATGTCCAGGTCACAATTTGAGAACATCCTGCGCTTCCTGCACTTCAGTGCCAATACAACCTGTTATCTAAGAGGCCACCCTGCTTATGACTGGTTCCACAAAATTCGGCCCCTCATAGACCACCTGTCATCAAGATGCTTATACCCCTGAACAGTCATTTTGAGGCATTTGGTTTCCAGACTACTCACGGTTTTGGGCCCCTTAAATGCCAGGGCAGTATAGGAACCCCACAAGTGACCCCATTTTAGAAAAAAGACCCCCCAAGGTATTCCGTTAGGTGTATGACGAGTTCATAGAAGATTTTATTTTTTGTCAGCAGTTAGTGGAAAATGACACTGTGAAAAAAACAATAAAAATAACTTTCCGCTAACTTTTGACAAAAAATAAAATCTTCCATGAACTCGTCGTACACCTAACGGAATACCTTGGGGTGTCTTCTTTCTAAAATGGGGTCACTTGTGGGGTTCCTATACTGCCCTTGCATTTTAGGGGCCCTAAACCGTGAGGAGTAGTCTTGAAACCAAATGTCTCAAAATGACCTGTGAAATCCTAAAGGTACTCATTGGACTTTGGGCCCTTTAGCGCAGTTAGGCTGCAAAAAAGTGCCACACATGTGGTACCGCCGTACTCAGAAGAAGTAGTATAATGTGTTTTTGGGTGTATTTTTACATATACCCATGCTGGGTGGGAGACATATCTCTGTAAATGACATTTTTTTGATTTTTTTTTTTTTTACACACAATTGTCCATTTACAGAGATATTTCTCCCACCCAGCATGGGTATATGTAAAAATACACCCCAAAATACATTATACTACTTCTCCTGAGTACGGCAATACCACATGTGTGACACTTTTTTGCAGCCTAGGTGCGCTAAGGGGCCCAACGTCCTATTCACAGGTCATTTTGAGGCATTTGGTTTCAAGACTACTCCACACGGTTTAGGGCCCCTAAAATGCCAGGGCAGTATATGAACCCCACAAGTGACACCATTTTAGAAAGAAGACACCCCAAGGTATTCCGTTAGTAGTATGGTGAGTTCATAGAAGATTTTATTTTTTGTCACAAGTTAGTGGAAAATAACAGTTTGTGAAAAAAAACAATAAAAATCAATTTCCGCTAACTTGTGACAAAAAATAAAATATTCTATGAACTCACCATACTACTAACTTCTTTTTAAATGGGGTAATTTGTGGGGTTCCTATACTGCCCTGGCATTTTAGGGGCCCTAAACCGTGAGGCGTAGTCTTGAAACCAAGACCCAAATGGTCTAGGTAATATTTTTAAATTTGCCAAGAAAATGCCTTTTACATGACCAGCAAGCAAAAAAATATTCTAAATAATTGTGATAGTAATTTTTGACCAACTTTTTGGTACTTTTTCCATTGCAAAGGTCTGAAAAGTTATTCTAAATCGAAGATGAAAAATTATCACCTAGGAGAAAACTCAGGAGAAAAAGTTAATTGCTTATGGCTCCAAATGTCTCAAAATGACCTGTGAAATCCTAAAGGTACTCATAAGACGTTGGGTCCCTTAGTGCAGTTAGGGTGCAAAAAAGTGCCACACATGTGGTATCACTGTACTCAGGAGTAGTAGTATAATGTGTTTTGGGGTGTATTTTTACACATACCCATGCTGGGTGGGAGAAATCTCTCTGTAAATGGACAATTGTGTATAAAAAAAATCAAAACATTGTCATTTACAGACATATTTCTCCCACCCAGCATGGGTATGTGTAAAAATACACCCCAAAACACATTATACTACTTCTCCTGAGTACGGCAATACCACATGTGTGGCACTTTTTTGCAGCCTAACTGCGCTAAGGGGTCCAAAGTCCAATGAGCACCTTTAGGCTTTACAGGGGTGCTTACAATTTAGCACCCCCCAAAATGCCAGGACAGTAAACACCCCACAAATGACCCCATTTTGGAAAGTAGACACTTCAAGGTATTCAGAGAGGGGCATGGTGAGTCCGTGGCAGATTTCATTTTTATCCAGTGATCCTCTGGGACAAGACTCCGAGATATCCACGCCCCTTCCAGGAAATATTTCAATCCCTCCCCTATAAAAGAAAGGCCATGAGAATCTCCCCTCAGTTTGAAATATTTCCTGCGCGAGAAGGAGGTTTCTTTCCCTCGGGTGAACCAGGTCTATGGTAGGTAGGGCCTGGGGAACCTTGTAGGGGGCTGCTGAGACTGAGTTGGTCAGTCTGGCAGCATCAAGGTTTATTACCTTGCCTCGTGTTTGCTCCCTTAAGAGGAGGGAGAAAACGGGATGGCGTCCTCGATCCCTCTGGCCTGGTTGGAGGTGGCGGTGGGCTGTCTTGCACGCAGCTGGAGACAGCGTCAGTGGAACAGAAGATCCATCGGGTCTGTTCTGGGGAAGTTTTATAGCCGCGCGCGCGGCTACCGCTGACGTCACTTCCGGCGGAAACCAGGGCGGGGTTAGTATAAGGGAGGCGGTGGGACGCGCCGGCTTCCTCTCATTCTAGCTCTGTGGAGCGAACAGGACAGTCGCAATGTCTGTGGCTCCGGGGGAGGAAGGTGCTGGTCCTTCTAAGGTATTTTTTTGCAGCAATAGTAAAATACTTAGAACTATCTGGGCAATTTTTTCCATTCTAAATGGGCTGTTTGGATCATGTTTTGCAGGCAAAAGATGGATCCAAGAGAAGTGCCCAGTATGCAATGCACGACTGCCAGCTGAATGGGAAAAGACACTCTGCAAACCCTGCTCTAAGAAGGTTTTAGCAGAGGATGGCCTCTCTGTCAAGGATACAATAAGAGCCTTTAGACAGGAAATGGCTGATACTATTAAACAGTTTAAATCTTCTTTGGCTGAAACTAAGACACAATCTAAACCAGAAGCCCCTGTACCAGCAGTTTCTTCTACTTCAGAAGGGGAGGTGGGTTCAGATTCTCATGATAGTGCAGAAGAATTTAAAGAGACCCCGTCTAAATTTAAATTTAAAGTAGAGGACACAGAGGGCCTTATTGATGCTATTATTGATACCTTACAGATTGATAAAGGGAATTCAGATTCGTTAACTCCTCATGATAAACTCTATGAAGGGTGGCAAGACAGTGAAGGCATTGTTTTTCCAGTTCATAAGTCTATTCGCCAGTCTATCCTAAAGGAGTGGACCGAGCCTGATAAAAAACTTGTTTTTTCTAAAGGAATGAAGAGAAGATTCCCATTTAGTGAAGAGGAGGTTAATTTATGGGGTAAATGTCCTAAACTTGATACGCCCTTTTCTCAGATGGTTAAAGAGGGAGAGTTGGCCTTTGAAGATTTAGGCTCTTTAAAAGATCCGTTAGATCGGAAGACGGACGCTTTTTCAAAACGTACATGGGAGGCTATTTCGGCTATTTTTAGGCCGACTATAGCTTCTACGTGTGTATCAAGAACCATGTTGTTGTGGTTGGATCAATTTAAATATAAGATTCAGGAGGAGGCTTCTAAGGAAGAACTTCTGGAGGCCTTAAAATTACTTTTTAAAGGCACTAGCTACCTGGCAGATGCATCAGCAGAAAGCATCAAGTATACAGCGAGAGCAGCTGGGTTAGCCAATGTTACTAGAAGATCAGTTTGGCTTAAAACTTGGGAAGGAAGTATCACTTCAAAATCCATGTTATGTTCAGTCCCTTTTACAGGTAATCTGTTATTTGGGCCTGAATTGGATGCTACTTTGGAAAGGACTTCTAGTAAAAAGAAGGTCTTTCCAAAGAAAAAGATTACGCAGCCTACCAAACGTCCTTTCAATAGGCCACGTAATCAGCGTCAAGGACAGTCTAAAAGGAAAGGATGGTCCTTTAACAAAAATGGTAAGGGGGGTTTTCTTATCAAGCCCCAGGATAATAAGAAACCCCAATGACCATCAAGTGGGGGGTCGACTGAAGAACTTCAGCGAGGTGTGGAGAAATTCAGTCACCAGCCCATACATTTGCGCAATTGTGAAAATGGGTTATCGAATAGAGTTCAATTCTGTTTCTCCCAACAGATTTATGATAACAAGAAATCCGGTAGATGCGGCAATGTCGCAGGAATTGTCTCGAATTCTGAAAGTCATGGTAGATCAGAAAGTGATCATTCCAGTCGTTCAATCGGAACAGGGAAGGGGGTTCTACTCTTCCGTGTTTCTGGTAAAGAAACCGTCGGGGAAATTCCGGTTAATTCTCAACTTAAAGAAATTAAATCCGTTGGTCAAGTACAAACGATTCAGGATGGAATCGATTTATTCTATCAGAAATCTGTTGGAAGCAGAGTCATTCATGGTCAATTTGGATCTGCAGGATGCATATTGGCATGTTCCCATTCACCCATATTCACAGAAATACCTCAGGTTTGCCGTATCTCTAGAAGGCACTCTGTGTCACTTCCAATTTACTTGCCTTCCCTTCAGGATCAGTTCAGCACCTCGCATTTTTACAAAAATTATGGCGGAAGCGTTAGTTCCTCTCCGGGAGCAAGCTATCCAGGTGATTTTTTTTATCTCGACGATATTTTGATTTTTGCCGATTCAGTGGAGCTTTTGAAGGCACATCTAGAGACTTCTTTGAGGTATCTGGCAGATCTGGGGTGGTTGGTAAATCGAGACAAATCTGTATTGATACCAACTCAAACGATAAATTTTTTAGGAATGATGGTAGACACGTCAGTTCAAAAGATGTTTTTGCCACAGGAGAAGATAGACAAGGTTATGAACGAAATATCCGGTCTACAAAGGAACCCAAAAGTTTCCTTAAGAGTGATAATGAGAACTCTGGGACTTTTGTCTTCCACAGCTCCAGCAGTTCAGTGGGCTTTGGCACACCAAAGGCTGCTTCAATCTTTTCTATTAAAGAACTGGGACAGATCTCAGCGGAACTTGGATCAGGAAGTGATGCTTCCCTTAACAGTCATCCGGGATTTGGACTGGTGGCTGAACAAGGGAAATCTGTCCCAGGGGAACTTATGGGTATACCCCAGAGAAGTAACTATCACAACAGATGCCAGTGCTTGGGGGTGGGGTGCTCACGTGGAGCATCAGGCCTTTCAGGGACAGTGGAATCAGGAAGAGAAAAAATTCTCGTCCAATCGGAAAGAATTGAGGGCAGTAAAGTTGGCTCTCATTCAAGCACAAAAGATTGTACAAAACAAACATGTTATGGTGAGGTCAGACAATTCCACCACTGTGGCATATATAAACAAGCAAGGGGGCACGAGGTCGGAATGGTTGCAAGAGGAGGCAAAGGAAATCTGTACTTGGGCCCAGGTGAATGTGCTATCTCTGAAAGCTCTTCATCTGAAGGGTCTTCAGAATCTAGACGCGGACAAGCTAAGCAGGAATGCTGTTCTTCCGGGAGAATGGGCCCTGAACAGAGAGGTTTTTGCTCTGATTTCAGATGTCTGGGGTGTTCCTTCAATCGATCTTTTTGCGACGAAGCAGAATGCTCTTCTGCCAGTTTTTTGCTCGATAAATCCAAGGGACGAGCCTTGGGGGATAGATGCGCTGTCACAAGTATGGAACTTTCCTCTGGCGTTTGCTTTTCCTCCTCTGCCTCTCATTCCATTAGTCATCAAAAAATGGAAGGAGATTCAAGCCCCATTAATTCTGATTGCGCCGGTTTGGCCAAAAAGAAGTTGGTTCTCAATTCTAAAAAAGTTAGCTGTGGAACCTCCTCTGAAGCTGCCGGACAGGAAAGATCTACTGTACCAAGGAAAGCTTTGGCATCCGGAGGTGGAAAAGTTAAAACTAGCAGCCTGGATCCTGAGGTAGTTTGGCTTAAGAGCAAGGGACTTTCCAGTAGAGTTATTCAAACTTTATTGAAAAGTAGAAAGGATTCTACCAGAAGTATGTATATTAAGTATTGGAAAACTTTTTTTCATTGGTTAGATTCTTCCTCCTATGATTCTTTTTCTATTCCAGCATTATTGGATTTTTTGCATGAAGGTTGGGAAAAAGGTTTATCGGTCAGCACATTAAAAGTGCAGGTTTCAGCCTTGGCTGCCATGACAGGTAAAAAATTAGCTGCGGAGGACTTGGTGGTAAGATTTTTTAAAGCTATTAGTAGACAGGTTCCAACAAAAGCACCTAATGTGTCCCCGTGGGATCTACCGTCAGTGCTAAAAGGGTTATCCAGGACTCCATTTGAACCATTGGACCAGAGTGATTTATTGCATGTTACAATTAAAACTGTGTTCCTCACCGCCATATCTTCAGCTAGGAGGGTCAGTGAGATACAAACGTTATCTTGTAAGCCTCCATATTTTCAGGATTTAGGAGACAGATTAGTTTTGCAGACAGACCCAGGGTTTCTTCCCAAGGTGGTGTCCAAATACCATAGATCTCAATCTATTGTTATTCCTTCCTTTAGTATCCAGGGGGGGGAAAAGAAGGATAAAGATCTGTACCTAGTAGATGTTAGAAGGTGTATTTTACACTATATCAAGACTACTTCAGAATTTAGGAAGTCGGATTCCTTGTTTGTCCTATTTGGGGGTAAGAATAAAGGTTGCACTGCATCCAAATCTACTATATCTAGATGGATTAAGAAAGCTATTAATATGTCTTATTCTTTGTTGAACCTGGAACTCCCGTTGTCCTTCACGGCACATTCAACTAGAGCAGTAGCATCATCCTGGGCACATAATTCTGGTGCTACCCCGGAGCAGATTTGCAAAGCCGCTACGTGGTCAAGTTTTAACACTTTTGTGAAACATTATAAGTTGGATGTGTTATCAGAACAACAGCAAGCCTTTGGTCGTAAGGTCCTGAAGGCTGCTACCCACCCTGAGGTTTGATTCTTGCTTATCATCTCGGAGTCTTGTCCCAGAGGATCACTGGATAAAACAATAGTTACTCACCGGGTAACGTTCTTTCTAGTGATCCTCTGGGACAAGAGTCCCACCCGATTGGGGTATAATAGATTAATTCTGTACTTGGTATGGAGCGGTTCATAGTATAAATAAGTGAAAGGAAGAGTTCTAGACAGTTATTATTTAAGACTGAGGGGAGATTCTCATGGCCTTTCTTTTATAGGGGAGGGATTGAAATATTTCCTGGAAGGGGCGTGGATATCTCGGAGTCTTGTCCCAGAGGATCACTAGAAAGAACGTTACCCGGTGAGTAACTATTGTTTTTTTTTTGTCACAAGTTAGCAGAAATGGAAACCTTTTTTTTTTTTGTTTCAAAGTGTCATTTGCCGCTAACTTGTGACAAAAAATAAAATCTTCTATGAACTCACCATGCCTCTCAGTGAATACTTTGGGATGTCTTCTTTCCAAAATGGGGTCATTTGGGGAGTATTTATACTATCCTGGAATTTTGGTGCTCAGAAAAGTCAGAGATGCCTCAAAATGGGAAAATTCACTTTTTGCACCATAGTTTGTAAACGCTATAACTTTGACCCAAACCAATAAATATACACTGAATGTTTGTTTTTGTTTTTTTTTATCAAAGACGTGTAGCACAATAAATTTGGACAAAAATGTATACAGAAATGTTACTTTATTTGACAAATTTTATCACAGAAAGTTAAAAAAATCCTTTTTTTGACAAAATTCATGTCTTTTTTTTATGAATACAGGGAGTGCAAAATTATTAGGCAAGTGGTATTTTTGAGGAATAATTTTATTATTGAACAACCATGTTCTCAAGGAACCCAAAAAACTCATTAATATCAAAGCTGAATATTTTTGAAAGTAGTTTTTAGTTTGTTTTTAGTTTTAACTATTTTAGGGGGATATCTGTGTGTGCAGGTGACTATTACTGTGCATAATTATTACGCAACTTAACAAAAAACAAATATATACCCATTTCAATTATTTAGTTTTACCAGTGAAACCAATATAACATCTCAACATTCACAATTATACATTTCTGACATAAAAAAAAAATCAAAAAAAAATCAGTGACCAATATAGCCACCTTTCTTTGCAAGGACACTCAGAAGCCTGCCATCCATGGATTCTGTCAGTGTTTTGATCTGTTCACCTTCAACATTGCGTGCAGCAGCAACCACAGCCTCCCAGACACTGTTCAGAGAGGTGTACTGTTTTCCCTCCTTGTAAATCTCACATTTTATGATGGACCACAGGTTCTCAATGGGGTTCAGATCAGGTGAACAAGGAGGCCATGTCATTCGTTTTTCTTCTTTTATACCCTTTCTTGCCAGCCACGCTGTGGAGTACTTGGGCGCGTGTGATGGAGCATTGTCCTGCATGAAAATCATGTTTTTCTTGAAGGATGCAGACTTCTTCCTGTACCACTGCTTGAAGAAGGTGTCTTCCAGAAACTGGCAGTAGGACTGGGAGTTGAGCTTGACTCCATCCTCTACCCGAAAAGGCCCCACAAGCTCAACTTTGATGATACCAGCCCAAACCAGTACTCCACCTCCACCTTGCTGGCGTCTGAGTCGGACTGGAGCTCTCTGCCCTTTACCAATCCAGCCACGGGCCCATCCATCTGGCCCATCAAGACTCACTCTCATTACATCAGTCCATAAAACCTTAGAAAAATCAGTCTTAATATTTCTTGGCCCAGTCTTGACGTTTCAGCTTGTGTGTCTTGTTCAGTGGTGGTCGTCTTTCAGCCTTTCTTACCTTGGCCATGTCTCTGAGTATTGCACACCTTGTGCTTTTGGGCACTCCAGTGATGTTGCAGCTCTGAAATATGGCCAAACTGGTGGCAAGTGGCATCTTGGCAGCTGCACGCTTGACTTTTCTCAGTTCATGGGCAGTTATTTTGCGCCTTGGTTTTTCCACACGCTTCTTGCGACCCTGTTGACTATTTTGAATGAAACGCTTGCGTGTTCGATGATCACGCTTCAGAAGCTTTGCAATTTTAAGAGTGCTGCATCCCTTTGCAAGATATCTCACTAGTTTTGACTTTTCTGAGCCTGTCAAGTCCTTCTTTTGACCCATTTTGCCAAAGGAAAGGAAGTTGCCTAATAATTATGCACACCTGATATAAGGTGTTGATGTAATTAGACCACACCCCTTCTCATTAAAGAGATGCACATCACCTAATATGCTTAATTAGTAGTAGGCTTTCGAGCCTATACAGCTTGGAGTACGACAACATGCATAAAGAGGATGATGTGGTCAAAATACTCATTTGCCTAATAATTCTGCACTCCCTGTATAATAAAAACTAAAAATTGCAGCAGCAATCAAATAGCACCAAAAGAAAGCTGTATTTGTGACAAGAAAAGTGTAATGATCCGCTCAGCTGGATGCTCTGGCAGACAGCTGTTTGACCATTCCTCTAGTCTGTTGGCTGCAGGTCTCTGCAAGAGAGACCTGTCTTTCCATTACAAGTTTCTGGTCTGTTCTGCTGCTGAGGAATTTGCATACGCTCGTTATGCAAATCCCCTACCTGCCTCCTTTGATGACTGGCAGTATAAAGAGCTATGTTTCCCAAAGTCCTTGGCTGGTCATAAGGGTTAGTCCTGTGGAACACTCTTGGAGTGTCAGCCTTGCTCATTGTTTGAAGATTAGTTTAGAGTAATTCCTGGAACTGCACTAGGCAGATTCCCTAGTGCAGTTAGGATTGCATATCTGTTTTGTTTGTCTGTTGCGATTGTTCTGTCCCAGCGGTGGTCGACAGGAAGTCATTCTGATCTTGGTTCTTGGAGTATAGCTGGAGCAGCGGTTGCTACCAGCCATCTCCTCTATCTGTCTTGCCTGGATCGCACTCGCCTAGCGCTAGTGCTGTGGATCCGTCTGATCTCCATCTCTCTTCCTATACTTGGATCGCACTCGCCTCTTGCGCTAGTGCTGTGGATCCTATCTCTCACTTGTTCCTGTTTTCGTGTATCTGTCTTGTCTGCTACGAACGCTTGCTGGAGGCTCAGTGAGGTAACCGTTAAGCAAGCGCTCGCGTCCTCTGTTTCATGTTTGTCTGTCGGTGGTTAGTTAGGCGTGCTTGTCTCTGTTGTGCTTATCACGCGGGGACCGCGCATAAACGCGTGCACTGTTGCAAATGAGTGCGGTGTTCGCGTTTAGCTAGCGTTTGTTATTTTCCTTATCTTCTCATTATATGATTTGCTGTTCCTTTGCTACTCTCGTGCTCTGACTTGCTGTAGCCTTGTGTCACCTCTGGCAATCGCCTCTCTCGCGATTGCGTTCCTACTTCATATCTGCTGTTGTGTATGCACCGTCGCGGGTTGGCGACTAGTTTGGTGCACACACATACAATCTGTCCCTGTGCTCATTCTCTTACGCAATCGCTTCTCTTGCGATTGCGTTCTCACTTGGTTTCTTCTGTTGTGTGTCCACCGTCGCAGGTTGGCGGCTAGATTGGTGGATATACATACATTCCTCTTCTGTGCTTATTCGGTCTTGTGTCGCTGTTAGCAATCGCCATCTCTGGCGATTGCCTTCTCACTTTGTCTTCATGGTTGTGGGTTCATCGTCGCAGGGTGGCGACTAGTTTGGTGGACACACATACCCTCTGTCGCTTTGATCTCTCTCTTTTTCAGGGCTATCTTGCCCTGTGTTTCTTCCCTTCGTACAATTCCTGTCTGGCGTCTGTGGCAGGGCAGAGGAGCTGTTCCTCTGCACTCCACAGCTCCACCTGTTGACAGGAATTTCCCTCTACAGGTGCATTGCACCTTTTGCTGGGTTCCCTCAAATTTCACGCTTGTGGAGGATTTCCGCAGTGTCAGCGCACATCTTGTGCGCTGATCACGGAGAGAATTCCACAATCATTACAAAAAGGAGGGAAAATTCATTTAGATAGTAGGTTCTATGGCCGAGCAATAAACCGTTAAAGCTGCAGTGGTCTGAATGGAAAAAAAGGCTCTGGTCCTTAAAGCGGTATCGTCACCATAAAAATCAAATTTCAACAGCAACTGGTCTGAGTGTATTAAGTGATAAAGATGCTAAGCCTGCATTCAAAACTTTTTCTGCTGTTATGATTTGGAGTTATCACATTCTTAACCACCTTAGCGGTATGGACGAGCTCAGCTCGTCCATTACCGCCAGAGGGTGCCGCTCAGGCCCTGCTGGGCCGATTTTGATCAAATAAAGAGCAGCACACGCAGCCGGCACTTTGCCAGCCGCGTGTGCTGCCCGATCGCCGCCGCTCTGCGGCGATCCGCCGCGAGCAGCGGCGAAAGAGGGTCCCCCCAGCCGCCTGAGCCCTGCGCAGCCGGAACAAATAGTTCCGGCCAGCGCTAAGGGCTGGATCGGAGGCGGCAGACGTCAGGACGTCGGCTGACGTCCATGACGTCACTCCGCTCGTCGCCATGGCGACGAAGTAAACAAAACACGGAAGGCCGCTCATTGCGGCCTTCCGTGTTACTTTTGGCCGCCGGAGGCGATCAGAAGAACGCCTCCGGAGCGCCATCTAGTGGGCTTTCATGCAGCCAACTTTCAGTTGGCTGCATGAAATAGTTTTTTTTTTATTTAAAAAAAACCCTCATGCAGCTGCCCTGGCGATCTTAATAGAACGCCAGGGTGGTTAATGAGCACTGGCCCTTTAGTAGTCATTGCCAAAGAATTGCATGCTGGGGGTTCTTATCTATAATCTATTCCTCCTCTTCCCTTTATTTCCCTGCCAGCTGCTTATCTGAAACCTAATCCCCTACTCACTTGTGTTTACAAGCAAGGCTGAGGCGACTCAGCGATTGGAGGAGACAAGAAAAAAAGTAAAGACAGAAATGACATCACGAGTTAGCCTTAACTGTGGGTAAAAGACATGGCTCCCACCAGGAACAGAATTCTCGTCATTTACTGTATAACATTCACTGAAATCAAAACGTGGACAGTACAATACATGTGTTCTGTAAGTAGATGAAGTATGTATCTACTTATATATGTGTTTTTTTCCCTGGCATAGTCTGGCTGATCCTACTGCTTTAAGGGGCGAAAAGACTGTGGTCCTTAAGTGGTTAAGGGGTTGAATAATTGTGTCGATGAAGAAATCGCACACAAAAAAAATTAATTCTCCATTACAAAAACAATTGATGTCATTTTAGTTGCATTTGGTTCTTCAAAAAGTCCTTGTAAGATTTAATTCTGAACACAATTACAAATGTACACGAAATTCCCTAAAACCCTTTACAGCATTGGGGTTGAATAATTATGAACACAACTGTAAAACCAAGCACTCTCTCCTAATGGCTCACAAATCATGTAGAATATATAAAATAGTAAATCATATTATTGGGTAGGCATCCTGGTGCTGCTGGTAAATTAACCCACCACTGTGTTCAATGTGATACAGTGTGTGTTTTGAGCAAGAGACTAGTGGCCCAAAATATTGTGCAATAACCCCTGCGAAAAGCAAAGAACAAGTTACAAACAAGCAGTAGTGATTCTAATGGCCATATACCTCTAAGATTGATGATGGGACAAATAATAAGCTCTTTTGGTTTTCAATATCACCTCTATGCTGATGACACCCAAATTCACTGCTCTGCCCCAGACGTCTCCACACTACTATCAAAAGTCCCCGAATGTATATCCGCTGTATCTACATTTATGTCTTCCTGGTTCCTTAAACTCAATATGAGTAAAACGGAGATTGTGATATTTCCACCTTCACTATGTTCCACCTCCCATTGTCACAATCAATGTAGATAACACCTCAATTGCACCAACCCCTAAAGCTCGTTGCCTGGGGGTAACTCTGGACTCTGAGCTCTCCTTTATACCGCATATCAACACATTAACTACCTCCTGCTACTTCCATCTCAAAAACATTTCCAGAATCCGTCCCTTCCTATCACAAGAAGCAACTAAAATGTTTGTGCATGCCCTAATCATCTCCCGTCTTGACTACTGTAACACCCTACTCTGTGGTCTACCAAAAAGCAGACTGGCACCTCTCCAATCCCTACTAAACTCCGCTGCCCGTCTCATCCACCTCTCTTCTAAATTCTCTGACGCAGCCCCTCTCTGCCAATCCCTCCATTGGTTACCAGTTGCCCAAAGGATCCAGTTTAAACTTCTCACGCTTGCATACAAAGCTCTACACAAGCTATCACCTCCATACATTTCCTCTTTAATCTCCAGATACCTCCCCGCCCGGACCCTACGTTCCTCACAGGAGACCCTTTTGTGCTCCAGCGTAGTCACCTCGTCTCACTCTCGCATCCAAGACTTCTCACGGGCTGTCTCTTTCCTTTGGAACGCTCTCCCTCAGCCGGTTCATCATGCCACGAGTCTGGAAACCTTCAAACGTACACTGAAAACACACCTGTTCCGACAAGCCTGTAATTTGCTGTAGGCAGCTCTGAAGGCACCCACTAACCCCTGTGTTTCCTTCCCTGTTGTTTCCTCCCCACTACCCTCTAGATTATAAGCTCGCAAGGGCAGGGACCTCCTCCTAGTGTTTCTCATACCGCTGTAATTTTAACATATGCACATGTACCAACTACACATCAACTATGCATGTATTTGTATTTATTCTATTCAATGTCATGACTGTACAGTGTCTTCTCATGTTCCCCATTATTTGTTTGTACTATGTACAGCGCTACGGAAGATGTTGGCGCTATATAAATAAAAAATAATAATGATGTGATAGCAGGTGCAGACAATAGTAAATACAAATACGTCACCCAAGTTTGCAGACCAGGGATAACCAAAGAGAGTGTGGTATTGCCAGGGTCCACTGATTCCAAGAGCGTCACCCTGCTTTGTCCCTACACTGGAGCGATTGTCGCTCAGGCATTATATAGAGGACCCTGCAGGCCACATGATTTGGTTTGCCGTATGTGATGTGACAGGTACTTTCATTTGCGCTGTGGAGCGTAATTATTTGCTGCAAACTCGGAAGTACAGATTCATAGGTCACCTAGCGAGGAGGGCCCTGCCAGAGGCTTACAATCTAAAGATTAGGGGTGGAGACAATAAGTGCATTTGTTGGGAGGGCGTATTATGGTGCTGGTGTAGGGCGGTATGCGAGCATGAAAAGGTGAGTCTTGAGGGCTTGTTTGAAGGTATTAAAGGTGGGGGCGAGTCTGATGGCTGGTGGGAGCGAGTTCCAGAGAGTGGTTGTAGCCCTAGTGAAGCCCTGCAGTCGTGCATGGGAGTGAGATATGCGTGGTGCGACTAGGGAAAGGTCATTGGAGGATCGGAGGGGGCGGGCTTGTATGTGCCTGTGGACAAAATCGGAGATGTAGGTCGGCCAGGTCTTGTGCACTGATTTGTAGGCCAAGCACAGGATTTTGAAATTGATCCAAACCTCCATTACTCCAGCACAAAGAAATACAGGGAAAATTAAAAATAAACCTGTAGGTGTCCACAGAAGGCTTAGGTACTTTTGTACTAAAACACCTTTAGACGTCTGTGGCATATAGATATGGAAGCACAATAATGCCTGTAGATTTTGTGGCAGTCTAAGGGTTAATACAGCGTTTAGGGTATATATATATATATATATACTGTAAGTTAAAGTACAATATTAGCTATTTTTAACATTGTCCCTTAACCTCCCTAGCGTTCTGGACGAGCTAGGCTCAGGCCCCGCTGGGCCGATTTGAATATATTTTTTTTTTTTAAACATGCAGCAAGCACTTTGCTTGCTGCGTGCCTCACCCGATCCCCGCCGCCGATCCGCCGCTACCCGCCGCGATGCAGGGCCCCCCCAGGCGAGACCTCGTGCGCTGCCTGGCCAATAAGTGCTAGACAGCGCTGAGGGGTGGATCGGGTCTCCCTGTGACGTCACGACGTGCGTCGTTATGGCGACGGGGGAAGCCCTCCTGGAAATCTCGTTCAGAACGGGATTTCCGGACGGGTGATTGCGCCGGAGGGGTGGGAGGGACGCCGCAGGGAGGGGGAATCATGTAGCTAGCGCTAGGCTAGCTACATGATAAATTAAAAAAAAAATGTGCAAAAAACGTTCCTGCGGCTGCAGGGCCGCGGGAATCAGAACGGCAGGGAGGTTAAGTAACCAGAAAATACATTTTATGAGTTCAGTGCAGATATATTTAAAATACCTTTATTTTATTGTCCGTTACTAAATAGTTGACTCCCATTTCTTGTGTTTAAATTGAAAAGATAGCTGCAGTCATGTCAAACTACTGCATACATTTAATATACGCTCGTATTTTTTTTGTCAAATAAAGTTTGATTTAAAAGAGTTAAGTAGAAATAAAGTCAATCTTACCCTTTCACTTTAGGACAATTTTGGATTTGATAAGATTGAGGTTCAAGATAATGGAGATGGTATAAAAGCATCAGATGTCTCTGTTATGGGAATTAAGCACTACACGTCTAAAATTTCCAGCTTTGAGGATTTAAAGAAGTTGGAGACATATGGCTTTCGAGGAGAAGCTTTGGGTTCAATCTGTTCTGTAGCTGAGGTGAGTAATGTAATTAAACTAGGTAGAACTAGTAAACTAGGTAACATGCTGATATTTGTTTTTTTAAAAAGCCTTTAAAGAAAACCTGTGCTGAAAAAAAGTTCCCCGGGGGGTACTCACCTAAGTAGGGGGAAGCCTCTGCACTTTATCGAGGCTTCCCCCGTCCTCCTGTGTTCCACGGCGGTCTTGCTGCAGCCCCCAGAACGCACAGCCGACAATTTGTCGCGCTGTGCAATATTTACCTTTTCTGGCTCCAGAGGGGCGCTGTTGTGGCTCATCCCACGGAGAGAGGTGAAAATAGCCGATCTCCATCGGGTCCGCTCTACTGCGCAGGCGCATCTCCGTGCAGAGAGCGGATACTGCGCCTGCGCTGGAGCCATGGAGGTAAATATTTACATCGGCGCCCATCCGGAAGGATTTTCGCCGCCGCCGTGGGACCGAGGAGGACGGGGGAAGCCTCAATAGGATCAGGAGGCTTCCCCCACCCGAGGTGAGTACCCCCCAGGGGAGGTTTTTTCGTTACAGATTTTCTTTAAGCCTAATGTTTTAACTTGGTAATGTATAAACTTGAAGTCCTCAGAGTTCCTTTCAGAAAATTTCATCCACGATTAGGATTACCGCTAAAGGTTCACTGAGGGAATGCAGTTGAATTCACCAATCCTAGAAAAATACAGAAAATCTCCACATAGGGTGATAACGTTCAAATCATCGATAATAGACAACACACCACCCAAACGTGCTCTAGTGAATTGTGAGGGTTGGTGTTATCAATTCATAGGCCCACACCCCTTCTCCTTATATGCTCACCAAATTCAGACCACCTAAATTAATGGTGGATCTTAAGCAGTGCTCATATCCATATGTGAGTAGTAATGATCCTGTAAAAGAAACAAATCTCGACATAGGGTAATATTGTTCATACAGTCAATATTATGTTTCTCAGCAGTGTCACTCTGTGTAAGCCGTGCTCTCATTCCATGCCGTGGAGGTCCCACTCCGCTAGCGGGACGCCGCGGAGTGGGATATCCTTCTATGTGTCAGCGGATGGGCATCGGTGAAAGTGACTTGTGACATGCGTGAACTTGCCCTGGACGCGTAAGTGTAATTCTATGTGCGCCCAGAGGCAAGTGTTTGCAGTTGTACGCTATGTTTGCTTTTATCTGTTTTATTTGAGATCCATTGGAATAAAAGACCTCAGGAGAGGTTACATTTTATGAACAGGAGTCGGAGAGTTTGTGTTTGTAAGGCACGACTAAGCGCAGTTTCCACCTATCTGTAGAGGTGGGCTCCATCTGGTGAGCATATTGTTGTGCAGGGAGTGGGACCTCCACGGCATGGAATGAGAGCACGGCTTACACAGAGTGACACTGCTGAGAAACATAATATTGACTGTATGAACAATATTACCCTATGTCGAGATTTGTTTCTTTTACAGGATCATTACTACTCACATATGGATATGAGCACTGCTTAAGATCCACCATTAATTTAGGTGGTCTGAATTTGGTGAGCATATAAGGAGAAGGGGTGTGGGCCTATGAATTGATAACACCAACCCTCACAATTCACTAGAGCACGTTTGGGTGGTGTGTTGTCTATTATCGATGATTTGAACGTTATCACCCTATGTGGAGATTTTCTGTATTTTTCTAGGATTGGTGAATTCAACTGCATTCCCTCAGTGAACCTTTAGCGGTAATCCTAATCGTGGATGAAATTTTCTGAAAGGAACTCTGAGGACTTTTTATAGTATTGTGGACTTTTTGATCTAAAACTGTGAGCAATAGAGTCTGGTGAGCGCAGCAGATATATTTGAATATTGTGACAATAATTTTGGAAACCACTGCAGCGACCCCAGAAACTGGTGGTAAATTTATGAGATAGGATCTGTGTGGACTGTGGCGCATTAACTAAGTATTATAAACTTGAAGGGTAACCTTGCTTTTACTTTTAAATGGACAAATGTGTTGTTTAGAAAGAATTTCATGCTTTATGTGTATCATTTAAAATTGTGGTTGAAGCTTTTATGTTTTGCATTCATAATATTGTACTGTAAGGGCCTAAGCCCACTAACGCAGTTGTGTCCGCTTTTCAGAAACGCATCAATGTTACAGATACTGAAAAGCGGACACAACTGCGTACAACTGCATTCAACTGCGTTAGTGGGCTCAGGCTCTAAGCGCTGGTTTCCACAGTGCTGGCGTGTGTCTTGCAGAATGCACTCCAGCACTTGCATTAATGCGAGTACACACCTGAATCCCTGTAGCCAGGCCATGCACTGCTATAAGGATGCAGATTTGTGTTGCAGTTAAGTGCAGCATGCCGTCCAAATCACACTGGCATTTAATTTGGATGGCAAGAAGGCCTGAACGATTTATTGTGTTTAGATCTAAATCACGATCATGGAAACGGTGATTCCGTGATCGTCAAAGCAGCGTTTTATTGACGATATTACTCTGCTCCCAGCCGCTGTGCAGCAGTAACAATCACTTCCGCTTGTCGCTTCGTGTACAAGTAGCGGCGGGTCTCACTCTCGGCGGCGGCTCACTTCCTCCTTCCTTCCTCCTTTCCCTCTCACTCGCCTAGCGCATCACAGACTGCACCCTCAGGCTCTCGCTCTGTTTCCCTCTCCCTCTGCCAAGTGTATCAGCTGGGCAGGCTGCAGACTCCGCCCACTGGCCTGTCAGTCAAGAAGGGATTATCAAAGCTCCGCCCTGCCTTCTTTGCACAGAGGAAATTTGAATGAAGCACACAGCGTGGTGATCTGAGTTGAATTCTATGCAAAGCTGTTGCGCATGCATGGTGACCTGCATTTTATGCAAAGCTGTTCTGTGCTGGCCTGCTGGGCACTGTTCATTTATGCAAAGGAGCTGAGCTGACTGTGAATGACAGGCTTAATAACTGGCCGAAGCCTACCCTGCGAACTCTGAGAACTAAGGGAAGGAAGTTGCTGACTTGCTGCTGCTCACACAAACTGATCCTTGTGGCTGGGACAGTGCACAGCGGGAGAAGGACAGTCACTGGATTGTTACTGGTGCACACAGCGGGAAAGCACTGTGATATCTTGAAATCCGCCACTTTGACGATCATGTGACAGGATCGTCTTTCCCGAATTTGAGAGCTGTCATTGTAGTGCACAGTGGGCTTTAGAAGGTCTGCACTGACCTGCAAGCTGCTCTCAACTCATTGACCCATTGTTTTGATAAATTCACATAATGCAGTAACATTTACAAAACGGACAGAAAATGACATGATACTATCAATTTGATGGTATGATCAGGGGCTGTGGAGTCAGTACAAAAATCATCCAACTCCTCAGTTTATGAAACCACCGACTCCAACTCCAGGTACCCAAAATTGCACCTACTCCTCGACTCTGACTCCACAGCCCTTAGTATGTCGTTTTGTGTCAGTGCATGTTTGTAAATGTTACTGTGCACATTGTGAATTGAGTGCTCAAGCTTGATTTGAAAAATAAAAATTGTGAATCGAAATCACAATTTCTGACAGAAATCGTGCAATTCAATCTTTTCCTAAAATCGTTCAGGCCTAATGGCAAGCCGATTGATTGAAGAGGCAACGTTTCCCCACTCTAATCACATGTGGGGAATTGCAGATTTCACTCAGGGACAAAGGGGATAAAATAATTGATACTTACCTGGGGCTTCCTCCAGCCCCATGACCACCGTTGGTTAATTAACTTACTACCACTCACATTTCATACCACTTAATTTTAATAAAATGACTGTTCAACGGTCATAACCTAGGTACAGTGCATCCGGAAAGTATTCACAGTGCATCACTTTTTTTTCCACATTTTGTTATGTTACAGCCTTATTCCAAAATGGATTAAATTCATTTTTTTCCTGAGAATTATACGCACAGCTCCCCGTCATGACAATGTGAAAACAGTTTACTTGAGGTTTTGGCAAATTTATCAAAAATAACAAAACTGAGAAATGACATGTACAGTTGTGTTCAAAATTATTCAACCCCCACTGAAATTGAGTGTTTTGGCCAGTTTGACATTGATTTTGATCATTTCAGTCATCTTGTTTACAATTAAATCAAAGAGGCACTTGTAAGTCAGACAAATATAACATAACATTTAAAATGAAATAACCACAAATGTATTTTCTGTGCTCACATCATTATCAGTTTTATTCAACCCCCAAGTGGCATTCATTCTTAGTACTTAGTACAACATCCTTTTCCAGTTATAACAGCTTTTAAACGTGAAGCATAGCTTGACGCAAGTGTCTTGCAGCGATCTACGGGTATCTTAGCCCATTCTTCATGGGCAAAAGCCTCCAGTCCAGTCAAATTCTTAGGCTTGCTCGCTGCAACTGCTTTCTTTAAGTCCCACCAGAGGTTCTCAATCGGATTTAAGTCTGGTGACTGCGATGGCCCCTCCAAAAAGGTTCCAGCCTTTAATCTGCAACCATGCTCTAGTGGACTTGGAGATATGCTTGGGATCATTGTCCTGTTGAAAGGCCCAACGTCTCCCAAGCCTCAGGTTTGTGACGGACTGCATCACATTTTCATCCAATATCTCCTGGTACTGGAGAGAATTAATGGTACCGTGTACACACTGAAGCTTCCCTGTACCTGCAGAAGCAAAACAGCCCCAAAGCATGATTGACCCCCCGCCATGCTTCACAGTAGGCAAGGTGTTCTTTTCTTCATAGGCATTTTTCTTCAGTCCACAGAACACTATCCCAAAACTTTTGTGGTAGTGTTCTGTAGACTGATGGAACAAAATTAGAACTGTTTGGGCCCATGGATCAACGCTATGTTTGAGGAGGAAGGACAAGGCCTATGAAGAAAAAATCCGATTGAGAACCTCTGGTGGGACTTAAAGAAAGCAGTTGCAGCGCGCAAGCCTAAGAATGTGACTGAACTGGAGGCTTTTGCCCATGAAGAATGGGCTAAGATACCCGTAGATCACTGCAAGACACTTGTGTCAAGCTATGCTTCACATTTAAAAGCTGTTATAACTGGAAAAGGATGTTGTACTAAGTACTAAGAATTAATGTCACTTGGGGGTTGAATAAAACTGATAATGATGTGAGCACAGAAAAGACATTTGTTGTTATTTCATTATAAATGTTATGTTATATTTGTCTGACTTACAAGTGCCTCTTTGATTTAATTATAAACAAGATGACTGAAATGATCAAAATCAATGTCAAACTGGCCAAAACACTAAATTTCAGTGGGGGTTGAATAATTTTGAACACAACTGTACATACGTTTTCACAGCCTTTGCTCAATACTTTGTCGATGCTGATTTGGCAGCAATTACAGCCTCAAGTCTTTTTGAATATGATGCCACAAGCTTGGCACACTTATCCTTGGCCAGTTTTGCCCATTTCTCTAAGCAGCAGCTCTCAAACGCCATCAGATTGGATGGAAGGTGTCAGTGCACAGCCATTTTAGGATCTCTCCAAAGATGTTCAATTGGATTCAAGTCTGGGTTCTGGCTGGTCCACTCAAGGACATTCACAGAGTTGTCCTAAAGCCACTCCTTTGATATCTTGGCTTTGTGCTTAGGGTCATTGTCCTACTGAAAGATGAACCGTCGCCCCAGTCTGAATTCAAGAGTGCTCTGGAGCAGGTTTTCATCCAGGATGTCTCTGTACATTGCTGCAATCATCTTTCCCTTTATCCTGACTAGTCTTCCAGTTCCTTACACTGAACCCAACCCCACGGCATGATGCTGCAACCACCATGCTTCATTGTAGGGATTCCGGCATTCACACCAAAGAGTTAAATCGTTGTTTCATCAGACTAGAGAATTCTGTTTCTCATGGTCTGAGATTCCTTCAGGTGCCATTTGGCATACTCCAGGTGAGCTGCCATGTGCCTCTAACTAAGCAGTGGCTTCCATCTGGCCAATCTACCATAAAGGCCTGATTGGTGGATATGGTTGTCCTTCTGGAAGGTTCTCCTCTCTCCACAGAGGAACTCTGGAGCTCTGACAGAGGGACCATCAGGTTCTTGGTCACCTCGCTGACTAAGGCCTTTTCCCCCCCATTTCTCAATTTAGATGGCTAGCCAGCTCTAGGAAGAGTCCTGGTGGTTTTGAACTTCTTTACTTATGGATGATTGAGCCCACTGTGCTCCACCTTCAAAGCAGCAGAAATTTTTCTGTAACCTTTCCCAAGATTTATGCCTCGAGACAATCCTGTCTCGGAGGTCTGCAGACAATTCCCTTGACTTCATGCTTGGTTTGTGCTCTGGCGCAAACCATTCCAAAGCATACATGTACCTTTCCAAATCATGTCCAATCAACTGAATTTACCACAGTTCGCCTCAAATTAGGCTGCAGAAACATCTCAAGGTCTATCAGGGAAAACAGGATGCGCCTGAGCTCAATTTTGTGCTTCATTACAAAGGCCCTGAATATTTATGTACACATGCATTTTTTCTCAATTTTTTCTTATTTTTAATAAATTTGCAAAAACCCTAAGTAAACTTTTTTTTTCACATTGTCATTATGGGGTGTTGTGCGGAGAATTCTGAGGAAACAATGAATTGAATCCACTTTGGAATAAGGCTGTAACATAACAAAATGTGGAAAAAGTGTTGCATTGTGAATACTTTTCAGGTGCACTGTATATGGTGTTTTGCACAGTATTTTATTGTTTCATGATGAGATGTCATACATATGGTGTTTTGCACAGTATTTTATTGTTTCATGATGAGATGTCATACATCTTCATGTAAGAGTCCTCTGTCAGCACTAAGTGCTGATTGTTCTCACATAATGACTTGTCTAGCCTGAGTATTTCTTGATCTGGTTCACTGGTTTGTCCTCAGTCTTTTAATCTCAACTCATCCACTCAGGTTTTCCACCTTCTCTGACCCCAGCTTGTATCCATCTGTGCAAGTTATCCGCTGTCCAGATCTTTGGCCTGTGACCCTGACTCTGAACTGCTTCTCAGTTTGGGTCAGATGACTACCTCCACGTGGTGGTGTTGTCTGTTCTCTCTGCTACTGGTAGACTAATTCTGGGCCACAACCTGATCGACACTAGGTAACTAAGTCCATTGACTTCTTGCAGAATGCTCTGGTGAAGACACAAGGAGGTTGCTGCACAAAGCTGCGGCAATATTGCGGTGTGCTGACAGTGCACAGCGATATTACTGTTAATCCCAGAAACAGGTTCCGGATGACGTGGTTTCGGATAGAGGGGTCCAGTTTGTGTCAAAGTTCTGGAGGGCCTTTTGCCATGGTATGGGAATGAAGCTGTCATTTTCATCTGGGTACCACCCACAGACCAACGGGCAGACAGAAAGGGTTAATCAGGCTCTGGAACAGTTTATCAGGTGCTATGTGGCCGATGCTCAGACTGATTGGGTTAAGTTTCTACCCTTTGCGGAGTTTGCGCACAATAATTTGAGGAATTCTTCCACTGGACTCTCTCCGTTTAAGGTGGTCTCTGGAAGGTCTCCCAAATTTTCCCCGTTGCCAGTTTGTTCTTCTCCCTTCCCTGCCCTAGAGGACTGGCAAAGAACACTGAAAGATCTTTAGGGACAAGTAAGGAAGAGTTTGGGAACAGCCTTCCAGACTCAGAAAAGACAGGCCGATATGAGACGTTCTGCTGAGTGGCATTTTGCTCCAGGTGACAAGGTTTGGGTGTCTACCAAACACTTAGCACTCAGACAACCATCGGCCAAATTGGGTCCTAGGTTCATAGGGCCTTACTCAGTAGCCAAAAAGATCAATGACGTCTCCTATGTGATTGACCTCCCGGCCAGTATGAGATGTGGTAGGTCTTTTCACGTCTCATTGCTGAAACCAGCAGTGTATGTGGATTCCTCCCCGCCTCCCCCTGTGATGGTGGAGGGCCAAACAGAATACGAGGTGGAGAAAATTTTGTATTCTCGCCTCGTACAGAATTCTGTACAGTATCTGGTCCATTGGAAGGGGTATGGTGTAGAGGGATAGGTCTTGGGTCTCAAAGGACCGCGCATGCATGCTGAGAAATTGAGAAAGAGATTTCATCAGTTACACCCTGAGAAGCCGGGTAAGAAGTGTCCGGAGGCCACTCCTCAAGGGGGGGCGGGAGGTACTGTAAAGGTTAGCAGAGTTACCGCCGCCGCAAGCGGTAGCAGGGTGGCGGTTTCTGCGTTTCAGCCGGCGGTTTCCACCGCACAGTCAGTTTGTGACATCTTGCCTCAGGGCAGCAGGAACACCGCCGCCGTGGCCGGCGGCATGGCAGCGGTTCCCGCTACGCAGCCGGCATCTACTAATCTTCTTGCCAACACGGATATTGCACACAGCCTCTCTGTCACTCAGAGGCTGAGGCTTATGCGCACGCGGGCCAAGCGACAGGACCTTTATCAAGCCGGTCAGCTGACTCCTTCCTCTCTTCTGATTGGATAAAAGACTGGGGCGGAGCTGAGGAGCTCTTCCAGTACATATAGGACCTGTATTGCCAGTCATTCCCTGTCTGCTGTTGCGAATACTATATGTGCTAGCTCTCAGACCTTAGTTAGATCCAACAGTGTGCCAGAACCGGCAGAAGCTGGGAATCCACACTGAGTCAGGTTCTTGATAGCTTAAAGTACTAATTGCATTGTTTATCTGTTATGACCTCTTGCTTGCCTGACTACGCTCTAGTCTTCTGATTCTGTACCTTGCCTTTCTGATCTCGTTGCCGAACTATTGCCGATTTTTCTACACACTGATCCTGTCTCTCGATTCTGTACTGTCTGTCTGACTACGCTACCCTCAGTTCTAGGTATCGAGCCTGAGGGGTTCCAGTATTTCCGCTCCTCGGAAATACTGCGCTGCATTAAGGTCTGAATCACCCATTCCCATCTTGGTGTGTTCAGCCTTAAACCGAGGTCTCTTAGCCTTGGGAACTCTCGGTAGCAGCATTGTTGATCACCTCATTCCACCTGGTGATCTCACTACTTTGCAGATTAGGATCTTATTGTATATTGATCCTTGCCTGCAGTAGTGTCTGTGGCTCATTTGTGTTCCTGGGATTCCTGCTCCTCAGGAATTCTTAATTTGTTCTACGTGTATTCATCATTACTGTTGCACCAAGCACTCACACTTTAGATGTCCAGAGGTTAGTTCATACTCGCATTATTGATGATTCTGCAGATCATCCATAATCGGGTATATCTGCATTCTTGGCGATTCTGCAGATCGCCAACAATCAGGTTCTCTCAGTGGGCTGACACCAATCGTTACAGGTATATAATATATTTGTTTTTCTGCCTCCATTTAATTCTGCCTTTATTTTCTGCATATTACTGCATTTATTTATTTGTATTACTTATTTATTACTGTCTAAAACCTACTACAACTCCCTCAAAGGAGCTATGCGAGAAATTTACTTGCTACTTTGCTGACAAAGTATCCTCTATTCAGTCTCTCATTCAGTCCACAGCACCTAAGACTTATTCAACTCCTGGAAATAGTTGCAAAAACAACCTAACACCCTGGACTGACTTCAAAAGTATTAGTGAGGAAGAGATCTCAGACATCCTCCATTGCCTCCGCCAGACAACCTGCGACCTGGACCCTGGACCAACTAAACATATGCTGAAATGCCCTGACCTGCTTGGTCCAGCATTTCACAAAATAGTAAATTGCTCTCTGCAAGCAGGGAGATTTCCTACCTCTCTAAAAGAAGGAATCATCAAGCCCCTTCTTAAAAAACCTTCCAGGGATCCAGATGCTATGAGCAGCCACAGACCTGTCTCCAACCTCCCCTTCTTAGGTAAAGTTATTGAAAAGGCTGTCTATCTGCAACTTGAAACCAGGCTGTCAGTAAACAACATCCTGGACCCTCTACAATCTGGCTTTAAGAAACACCACAGCTGTGAAACAGCCCTCATCCAAGTCTGCAACGATCTGCTCGTGGCAAGGGACAGAGGGGAATGCTCCATCCAAATTCTGTTGGATTTCTCAGCGGCTTTTGATACAGTTGACCACGAAATCCTGCTTAACAGACTGCAGGAGTACTGTGGCATCAGTGGATCAGTCCTCCAGTGGTTCAGATCATTCCTGACTGACAGAACACAGAGAGTATCCCTAGATCCTATAATGTCCAAACCTGCACCTCTACAATTCGGAGTGCCACAAGGATCAATCCTATCCCATCTGCTGTTTGCAATCTACATGTTGCCACTCGGTACACTTATCCTACGTCATGGCCTGACGTACCACTGCTACGCCGATGACACACAGCTATACCTGTCCTTCAAACCTGGTGGAACAGACCCTACTCCAAAAATAAACTCTTGCTTAGCTGAGCTACAGGCATGGATGAATGATAACTGGTTGAAACTGAATGCTGACAAAACTGAGGTCCTGTTTGTCCAAAGCCAGCACTCACCATCAAAACAGCTATATCCTAAAGCAACACCAATCAGGATTGGGAATTCAGACAAAAACAGCTCCAACCTTGTGCGCAGCCTTGGCGTACTAATCGATGGGGAATTGAGTCTCAGAAACCAAATTGCATCTGTAGTTAAATCTTCCTACTTTCATCTGAAGAACATTGCAAAGATTAAACATCTGATTCCCCCAGAGGATCTTCCAACCCTAGTCCACGCCTTCATCACATCACGGCTGGACTACTGCAATGCCCTTTATGCTGGCCTCCCCAAAAAGGACCTGCGTCGCCTGTAATTAGTGCAGAATGCTGCTGCCAGATTGCTAACAAACCAGCCTCGCCACTGTCACATTACACCGATCCTTCACTCACTGCACTACCAGTAGAATGGAGAATACTCTTCAAGATTGGACTGCTGACATTCAAATCCCTACACAATCTGGGCCCTGGATACATGAAGGACCTGCTGAAGCTGCACCACACCTCTCACAACCTCAGATCAGCAAGTTCTATAAACTTGGTCACCCCCAGAGTGCACCTCAAAAAATCTGGAGATAGAGCCTTCTGTCATGCTGCCCCTACTCTTTGGAACTCCCTGCCACACCCAGTAAAGACAGCACCATCCCTTGAGCTATTCAAATCCAGACTGAAAAGCCACCTGTTTAGCCTGGCATTTCCAGACCTATAAAATTCTTCCTCTGTACCACGATGGTCGGAGCCATGCTTATGCGCTTTGAGTCCCATGGGAGAAAAGCGCTTTACAAATGTTATTTGTTGTTGTTGTTGTTGATTAAAAATGCAAGCTATTTCGGTTTGTCATTAATAAATGTTATTTTATGTTTGACAAGAATTTGTGTTTGACACTTTTACTATACTCATAATGTATACTAAACTCTTGCTTGACTCATTTTGGTAAGTTACATGAAAAAGGTTATGAAAATTGTACCACTTTTTGCACGGAAATCCTGGGGAAATGTAACGCCAGGGTGGTTAATTGGCTTCCCCCTTACTTGACCCTTGACTTTGATACATGCACTACACGATACATACATAGACATATGACTATGGTAGGGACTAGATTGTGAGCCCCCTCTGAGGGTCAGTTAATGACAAGACAATAAACTCTGTACAGCGCTGCGTAATATGTCGGTGCTATATAAATAATTAACTACTTGACAACTGAGGTGTTTTTTCCCTTGTGGACCAGAACAATTTTTACCTGTCAGCGCTCCTCCCTTTCTTTCGCCAATAACTTAACAGTGTTCTCCCCAGGCTCTTTTAGCCAGGTGCTCCACCTGGCTAGATTTGGTGACCACCCGGCTGTCATCAGCTCACCTCCTCACTTCCTCCTATGCTGTAAGCAGAGTTGCCCTGCATTTTCACCTCGCCCCACCCGGCTGCTTTTTCATGCCACCCGGCTACTATTTCATGCCACCCGGCTGCAAAAAAATTCTGGGGAGAACACTGCTTAATCACTACTAATCACAGCGAAATGATCTATAGCTTGTTTTTCTTACCACCAATTAGGCTTTCTTTTAGAGGTACAGTATGCTAAGAATTATTTTTTCCTAAATGCATTTTATTTGGAATAATAAGAAAACATTTGAAAAAATGCATTATTTCTCAGTTTTGGGACATGGGCAATGTGGATAAAAGCCACACATTTTAATAATAATAATTTCTTTTTTTTGTATAGCGCTTTTCTCCTGTCGGACTCAAAGAGCTTGTGAGGCAGCCACTAGAGTGCTCTCAGCAGACAGTAGCAGTGTTAGGGAGTCTTGCCCAAAGAACTCTTTACTGAATAGGTGCTGGCTTACTGAAATAGGAAGAGTCGAGATTTGAACCCAGGTCTCCTACATCAGAGGCAGAGCCCTTAACCATTACACTATCCAGCGACCACTTTTATTTGCCTATTTGTCCCGGTTATTGCAACGTTTAAAAAATTTCACTAGTACAATGTATGGCGCCAAAATTTTATTTGGAAATAAAAGTGCATTTTTTTCAGTTTTGCATCCATCACTAATTACAAGCCCGTAAATAAAACATTTATAGTAATATACCCTCTAGACATAAATATTAAAAAAAGGTCAGTCCCTAAGGTAACTACTTATATGTATTTTTTTTTTTAATGTAAATTTTTTTTCTTTTTCCCTATACGAAAAAAAGTTTGGGTACTATGGGAGGGTGTGGAAGGGAAATAGTTAATTAAAAAACTCAGTGTGGGGATTTTTATTAAATAAAAATAAATTTTGGTGTAATTTACTATTTGGCCACAAGATATCCTCAGTCATCATTTACGATTCACGTACGTAAGCACATGAATCGGAAGTAATGTGTGGCACTTAACAACAGGAAGATACAATGAATGCCGGCTTCGCTTAGACGCTGGTATTCTTTGAATCGGGGACTTAGATTTATGAATGGGAACTGCGTTCCCATTCATTCATCTCCCCGGTAACGGCTGCACGTTGATGCGAACGCCGGCTGCACGGCGCTGTAGACTTGTATTCACGGCCCTGGTGCATCCTGTGAACTTTGGAGTGCTGGGAATATACTGCATGGTGTGCAGTAAGTAGTTAGAATAAATAAATATTGACAATTTTCCTGATATCTGGTGCCTGACGTAGTAGGACAAACCCAACCTGATCCTTGTTAATACGAAGGGGAATGAGATTGTACATAAAATGGACCTGGACTCAAAACTTCCTCCCTGCTCTAAAAGGTAAGCAACAGCTTCATAACCTTTAAAGAAAAACATTTCTTTGTTTTATATATAGCTGATACAAATCCTGAAATAAATCTGCAGTTTTTCTACTTCCTGCTTTCATGGAATCAGACATAGTGTTAAAAGGATCTTTAATCTGGAGTGAAAATAAATTGATGATATAATGAATTGTATGTGTAGTCAACTAAGAAATAGAACATTAATAGCACAGATATGAGTCTGATATTGTTTCCAGTACAGGAAGAGTTTAGAAACATCAGTTGTTATCTATGCAAAAAAGCTTCTCTGAGCAACTTGGGTGGCTACAGTGCTGTTTTCTGGAGCACTTATCTCAACCTGTCTCTCATCGTTTCTTGTTTCTTTAAACCGAAACTGCAGTGAAAATAACTTAAAGAGTAACTGTCAGGCTGCAAAAGCTAATTTAAACCTCTATTCTCCTGTGTTAAACAGTTTAGAAGGAAGCCAAAAAGGCAATACTGAAGTTGAAAATCTCTCAGTTTTGATGTGTGCTGAACTGCAAGGATGTTAGACCCAAGCTCTTAAGAAGCCGAGAGCCGCATACCATACAGCAAAGCATTCTGGGGCCCTCCCCTCGGCTGCTAGTGATAAGTTACAGGGCTCGTGTTACAACAGCAGCAGCCCACAGCACTGAAAAAACTCCCTGCAGAGTACACTGCAGGAGTCCGCTATTGTTCCTAGCCACATGGCTAATTAATATTCACTGCACAGTAGTGTTTTACATTACCAATCTTTTGTGTGAGTCTAATCATCAGGAAGCAGGCAGGACATGAGGACACATTTGGCTTCATAGGAGACTGTCATGAGCTGTCAGGAGCATCATTCTCTGCAAATACTATATAAAGATTCTGTGAAATCCAAACGTGGACAGTGAAATGCATATGTAATGTAAGTACAGCCAATGTTTAGCTACTGATATATGTGTTTATTTTCTCTGAGACCCTATACCTAACAGCTCCTCTTTAAAAAAAAAATGCTTAATTTTTACAATTTAGTCAGTGTTTGTCCATTGTACAATCTTTCCTCTCCATTATTTACATTCTGAAATGTATCACATGGTGGCACCTTTACTGCTGGCAGGTTTTCTCAGTGGAAGGAGATGCTGCTTTTTGGCAGTTGGAAACCGCTGTTATTTCCCATAATGCAACCTCATTCTCCAGCCAACATGGACCCATAAGCCACAGCATAGAGGTAATAACCCCCGGGAGATGTAGTTTACAAATTAGAAGGGAATGATCACATATCCCATGAGGTGAAAAAAACTATATTTTCTAGAAGGGGTAAAAGATCTGTCAGAATTCTAGCGGTTATATTTATGCAGGAAAAGCTGTCATATGTGTGTTTTAAGTTTTAATGTTTTATGCAAAATTTCATTGTAAACTGTAAAGTAGGGTTACTTTTTAATATATTGCTTTGTGACATCTCCGCATATTCCAGGCTGTAAAGTTTATAAGATTATTTTAACTTGTAAGCTAGAAGATTGTTGACGTACTTGTTACAAGGTCGTTACAGACAGCAAGAATATAATGCCATGTTTTGACTATGATTGTCATTTGGAAAGTCAATAATAAGTTCCAAGGTTTTTGTGTTGTCCCGTACTTAGGACAAATGATGCCACCTGGCGGTTTCATAGTCTTATAAATAATATTATTAATATTGCTTGTTATTTATGATGAGATAGTGACATATTGCGGTTAAGATATTATATTTCTTCATCAGAAAGACAAATATATGGAAAATGACTTTATATTATTAAGATTAATATGCAATTATTTCTTATATGATTAATTGTTTTAAGAAGAATTATTTTATAAGCTTTATATTTAAATGAGTATATGAGAAGCCCTAAAGGCTTCAATAAGCCTTAAATTGCTGAAGGCTCTTACAGGTCTGTGTACAGTGTTAGTGTCAACCTGACCAATCTTATGTCTGGGAAAGTACCGAGACATTCCAACATAATTAGCAGAGAACACTTTATCAGAAATGCGTCATGAATGACATTGTTTAGTCTCAATGTCTGGGGCTGCCAGCAGACAAGATGGCTGTTGACGTCCATTTTTAATCAACTGCGTTAGAAATGACCCTATATCAAATGTCAAGCACTCCAAATGACGTTTATTCCCTCAAGATAAGGTAATTAAGGAATTTATAAACCATAATCTTATGATTTAGGTATTCAAAACAAAAAAGTGTTATGGGTTTTTTAAATGTCAAAGATAGCGAGCTACGCATGGAAGTTTTAGCCAATCAGAACCTGGGATTCAGGGAAAGTCCAGATTAGGCAGCCATATTGCCTCCAACCCCTATAAAAGTAGGAGCTGAAAGCTCATAGTTTGCAGAAGCCCAACAATCTCCTGAGAAGACACATGAGGCAGAAGCTACCTTCCCACATGTGGTTCTAGATGCTGAAGAGATGACAGAGAAGGGGTAATATGCTTAATATTCTGGTGATCACCTTTCTTGCCCTTACTGAGACCTGGCTCACCCCCTCTGACCTGCCTGCAGCTGCAGCCCTATCCTACGGGGGTCTACACCTCAGCCATACCCCAAGACCAGATAACAGGCCTGGGGGAGGGGTGGGCCTACTCCTCTCCCCATCCTGCACCTTCCGTGTCCTTACCCCTCCCCCCTACTCTTTACTTTGCCTCTTTTGAGGCCCATGTTATCCGCCTCTACCATCCCCTCCCAGCCATTATTGCAGTCCTATACCGCCCCCCCTCCAGTACAATATCGCACTTCCTAGAAAACCTTGCCTCCTGGCTCCCACACATCCTGTCCTCCAACCTCCCAACAATCATCCTCAGAGACTTTAACATTCCAATTGATGAGCCTACCACATCTGCTGCCACTCAGCTTCTCATGTTCACCAACTCCCTTGGCCTCACTCAGCATACTAACGCCATAACCCACAGTGCTGGTAATGCTTTGGACCTAATTTTCTCCAAAGCCATCGCACTTACAAACCTGGACATTACACCATTCCCTATCTTCGACTACCACCTCCACCCTCACTCCATCCAGCACCCCCTGTCCCCCTCCCCAAACTGGACATTGGCAGAGAGATCTGCGCAACCTTGACCCCAATGTACTAGCCACACCCCTCCTCTCTCTCTCCTCCTCCCTCCCCAGCCTAACCTGCCCCAACGAAGCGGCAGCTCAATACAACAGTAACCTCT
Source organism: Hyperolius riggenbachi (assembly GCF_040937935.1). Lineage (NCBI taxonomy): Eukaryota > Metazoa > Chordata > Amphibia > Anura > Hyperoliidae > Hyperolius > Hyperolius riggenbachi. The sequence continues at coordinate 174,006,628 of NC_090652.1, read as the reverse complement.
CTGCAGCCTCAGACCATGCTGCTCCCCTGACCTTTTGTACCAACAGTCGCCCCAACCCCCAACCTTGGCACACTGCCCTCACAAAAAAACTACAAAATGAGACACGAGCTGCAGAACGCAAATGGAGGAAATCCCGCCAAAACCATGATTTCCTGGGATACAAGACCAAGTTGCAGACGTACCATACTGCCCTCGCTGATAGCAAACAGATATACTTCACTCACCTGAAACCTACCCAAGCCTCCAACCCACGACGTCTGTTTGCCACCATCAATGCCCTACTTAACACCCCCCCCCCCAACCTCCACCCTCTCAGCCACTGACCTATCTAACTACTTTATCAACAAAATTACAACCATCCGGAGGGATATTTCTCTCCTCCACTCTATCGCCCCCGCCTCCCCACCACATCCAACTCCTGCCTCTTTCTCTTCCCTTACCTCCTTCAATCCTGTCATGGTGGAGGAAGTCAACCAGCTGCTGGCAACTTCACCTGCCACTTCCTGCCCCCTAGATCCGGTTCCATCTGATTCTCTGCGCCCACATTTTTCTGATCTGGCCCCTGTGCTTACCCACCTCTTCAACCTCTCCTTCTCCACCGGCATCTTCCCCTCCATATTCAAACAGGCCACTGTGCTTCCCCTGTCAAAGAAATCTGCACTTGACCCTGCTCTGCCATCCAACTACCGCCCAATCTCTCTCCTCCCTTTTGCCTCATAAATTCTTGAACGCCTGTCCCACCAACGCCTGACCAACTTCTTTAACTCCAACTCCCTTCTCGATGCCCTGCAATCTGGTTTTCGCACAGCCCATTCTACAGAAACAGCCCTACCAAAGTGGTAAACGACCTTGCCCTTGCCAAAGCCGAAGGTAAATACTCCATCCTGCTCCTCCTGGACCTCTCCTCGGCATTTGACACTGTCGACCACTCCCTCCTCCTCCACTCCCTGCAGCTAATGGGCATTCAGGACCTAGCCTTAGCCTGGATCTCCTCCTACCTCTCCAACCGCTCCTTCACAACATTTTTCAATGGCTTCTCATCCACTCCTACACCCCTCTCAGTTGGTGTTCCTCAAGGTTCCGTCCTAGGACCACTACTGTTCTCACTCTATACTGCCTCAATTGGCAAAATCATCTCCTCCATGGGTTTCAATTACCACCTGTATGCCGATGACACCCAGATATATATCTCCACACCCCAGATCTCTCCTTCTCTACCATGGACAGTCTCTGGCTGCCTCACATCCATTTCCTCCTGGATGGCTGCCAGGTACCTGAAGCTTAATTTGGACAAGACTGAGCTTCTAATATTCCCACCCCGCACAGCTGCACCCCTCCCAGATCTGCACATCACTATTGAAAATACCACTATCCACCCTACCTCCCAAGCCCGCTATCTAGGCGTTACTCTTGACTCTGAACTTTCCTTTACAGCCCACATCCAAGGTATTGCCAGATCCTGCAACTTCCACCTCCGCAACATCTCCAAGATCCGCTCCTACCTGTCCCCTGACACCACTAAACTCCTTATCCACGCCCTTGTCATCTCCCGCCTAGACTCATGCAATTCTCTTTTGTCTGGCCTCCCCTCTAACCGTACTGCCCCACTTCAATTGGTAATGAATGCGGCAGCCAGACTGATAAATTCTTCTCACCGCAGCGCCTCTACAACTCCGCTCTGTAAAACACTACACTGGCTCCCCTTCAGCTTTAGGATCAATTTCAAAATCCTGTGCTTGGCCTACAAATCAGTGCACAAGACCTGCCCGACCTACATCTCTGATCTGGTCCATAGGCACATACCAGCCCGCCCCCTCAGATCCTCCAATGACCTGTGCCTAGTCGCACCACGCATAACTCAGTCACATGCACGATTGCAAGACTTCACCAGGGCTGCCCCTACTCTCTGGAACTCGCTCTCACCAGCCGTCAGACTCGCCCCCACCTTTAATGCCTTCAAACATGCTCTCAAGACTCACCTCTTCACGCTCGCATACCCCCCTACACCAGCACCATAATATGTTCTGTTAGACACCCTCTCAAAAGATGCACCTATTGTCTCCACCCCACCCTTTAGATTGTAAGCCTCTGGCAGGGCCCTCCTCCCTAATGTATCCAGCTTGATTATGCAATCTTACAACCACTCACTTATAGACTCGAACAGTCTCTATTTTGACCTATGACACTGTATTGTTATCAAATCATTTGCATGATCTTGTCTTGTGAGTTTCCGTATGTTCTACCTGTATGTTAACCCATTTATCTATTGTACAGCGCTGCGTAATATGTTGGCGCTTTATAAATACAATAAATAATAATAATAATAATTTACTTTATTAATTTTTCAGCATTAAGTTTTATTAAGATGTTAGCAAGAAGTTTTTTAGAAGCTATTTTTTATGCTATTTCTTTGAGAAGATTACTACAAGTTTTACACAGCTACTAGATACACAGCTATTGATACAGATGACACTACTTTTTATCCTATTCTACATAACACAACTGTTATATTCTTTTTTGAATGTACTTAGAAGATTGATGATCGCTTGGCTATAAAGCCATGATGAGATGGAATACTACTTGGAACTGTTCATATTTTGTATATATGCTGTATGATAAGCAAATACAATTTTTTTATATAAAATCTTATACTGAGTGCTCTGATTCATTTCAAGGTACACCGTCAATCTGTAATTACTGTTATAGAGGGTTCAGACCCCACTATGCCGGATTTATATGATAGCAACGCTTTAAAGGCTGGTCCTTTACTGAGTTAGCAATCATGAAAAAGGCAAGAACCGCCAAGGTTTTTTACAGATCCACAGATCAATTCGGGACATAATGGCCCCCACAGTGTGAGGTCAGTACCTAGGTGCTGACATCACAATGTGGGAGGGGTTTCACCACAGTATCAGCCATACCGAGCCCCCTGATGATCCGTTTCAGAAAAGGTAAAGATTTCTTGAGGGAAAGGGGGTATCAGCTACTGATAGGGATGTAGGGGGAAGTTCAATCCTTGGTTACAGTTCCCTTTTTAAGGTTTTATTGCCAGGAAGTTCAAAGGACGTAGCTAAAAATAAAAATGAGACTCTCTTCTTTGCTGCTAATGTTCTTTTAATTATCTGTATTAAACATACAATTCGTTTAATCATACATTGTTTTTTTTAGCTTCAGTTGTCAGAATTCTAGCGGTTTTATTTATGCAGGAAAAGCTGTCATATGTGTATGTTTTAAGTTTTAATGTTCTATGCAAAATTTCATTGTAAACTGTAAAGTTGGAGTACTTTTTTAAAATATTGCTCTGTGACATCTCAGCATATTCCAAGCAGTGAAACTCATAATTGGATTATTCTAGTTACAAAAAGCCAGAACATTCTTGTTTATGTTAGTGCGTTTTGTCTGTGGCCTTGACATTTGAAAGATGCTTCTGTGTAAAGACTGGGAACAAGTTAAACTCACATTACTGCAGTAATTATATATGTACATTTTCTTAATTATTACACATAGATATGATTAATCTAAATATTAATAATCAATACAGTCCTTCTAAAGAAATAAATAGTTATTGTTAAACCCTATATAATATAATTTAATACTTTGAAATACATTAAAATTAAAAGCTGGTGATGCTTTGAGACAGTAAAACATTCTCGTGAGATTGTTATGATTCTGGAGGGTTGTTGACGTGTTCTAGTCTCAGCTAGCTGATAACACATGATGTTTTGGGAACAGGCTTTATAAAATATTAAACAAAGAAGGTGTTTTCCCAATTAGTTAAAGATGATTCAATGATGCCACCTCTCGGTTTCATAGTCTTATAAAATTAATATTATTAATACAGATTGTTATGAAATCTCTGACATCTGTCGGTTGAAGTTATTATATTCATAAGAAAGGCAAATATATAGAACATGATTTTATATTAAGATTTAATATGCAATTATTTCTTATATGATTAATTGTTTTAAAATGAATTATATAATAAGCTTTATATTTAAATAAGTATATTAGAAGCCCTTTGTGACAATCCAGCCCCGCGGTCCCGTTGAGATCTGCTCCTGTTAGCGTACGCAGGAAGTACGGGTGCAGACGGACAACGAGACCGGTTGCTGGATCGTCAGAGGGAGAAAGGTTAATGCGACAGAGCGTGTCAATCCCGTCTAATCTGCTCCCGTTCGCATACGCAGGAAGTACGGTGAACAGACTGACAATAAGGATTGATCGCGCAGCTACCTACAATATGTAATGGGACAATTATCCACCAATCCCGGATTACTAGGCCACTGTTGCCATGCAGGTCTCATGCACTAGAGACTGCTGGAGGCAAATTCATTGTGTGCGTAGTAAATGGTTAAAATTGGTTGGAGGTGCCCATACATGTACAATCACAGTTGTAAGTACAATCAGTAAACTAAAAATATCGATTTCTCGCTGGAAATCAGGTAAATACACTGTCACCACTCTTCGTTTTGCCAGGAGCGAAGAGACCCCAACGCTATCATAATACGGTAGCCAGCCCAATCACGTTCGACATGCTCCAGTCACCGTTCGGGGAATAGTCACTTCCGAAGGCTTAAAGACTGTGAGCAATGTGACGTTTAAAGAAAGGTTACTGGGTCCATATATGATGCAGTCTCGAATTGTATTTACAATCGAGAAACTAAAGTTATCGATTTCACACAGGAAACTTGGTACTAGCTAATCCTACAAGGAAGAAACGGTTATTTACAACCTAGCTAGCAAATCAACAATTTATAAGCAAATAATAAGACAATGCGGTAGTATGACTGACTCTTCAGAGGGCAGATTTGTTATAGCAGCAATCAGATGACCAGAACAGGCACAAGACTGAACGATAAAAATCGTTAGTTTTATTTGAAAACTAGATACACACAGCTTACTTTAGAACAGTTTGGTTTAATTGAAAGAAAGTAGAGATGAAAAGAAACAGAATGTCTTAATATACAGTTCTAATACCGTTATTGGTAGTCCATGCGGCAATCGCAAGTCTTTGGCGTAAAGTCCAAGGTGGCGGTTTTGGCCCGTGTCCTGCGGGCTGGTCGATTTGATGTTAATTCAACGTCAGATTAAAGGTAAAGGACGTGGACCAAACTGGGCCCTGTTAAGTTATACTCCTCACTTCAGCAAGGAGGAGTTAGGGGCATGGATCACACACCCCTTTGGAGCATGAGATCTGCCTGCCCCTCTCATGAACACAAGAATATACCTGAATCATGATAGGTGTGCTAATCTTCAAACCATACAGGTTATGTTAAATCTAATAACATTTTCTGGTCGATCAGAATTTAACGATAACAATGATATCAAACTTGGGGGGTTTAGAGTGAATGGTGACCCCAAAATGCATATCTCTGCTTTGGCAGGGCTTACTGCTAATTCGGAAACATCCAATTGTGTGGTTTGTTCTGAATTTCATAATAAGCGGGTTCTAAAGGTCGTTGCCTGTTTGGAAAGTCATCTTTATGACAAAAGATGGATTTCATATTTGTGAGGTCACAGATAGGTTTCCTAACTGGTCATTGAGAAAGCCAGCTGTTGTTTCTAAGTGGCTTCTGCAAGATGTTAGCAGGACCTCCAGTGGCTAGATCTTTGGCTGTTCCTTTCATGTAGGAACTCTGAGTCAATGCCTTTTGGCTGTTCTGGCCGAGGTGTCAAAAATACAGACGCAATTCTCCCAGAAGCTTGGTTTTTACAATTTAGGCCAAGCACATCTCTGGCTTCATCTGATGGAGGAGCCATAAACTCTCTAGGGGGTCACATAAGGCCAGGAAACCACCTGTCACATGTAGGTGAGAGGTTTTTGTAATTAGAAGCTACCAGAGAGCCAAGGGAAGAGGAAAAAAAATGTATTTAACCCAACCAAAATGTCGTTTTGGGTCGCTTGCAATGAAACTTGCGTTTGGGACTCCATGACGCATTTGATATGTCATATCGACGGCGTCACACCCTGTATGTTTCAATAAGCCTTAAATTGCTGAAGACTCTCACAGGTCTGTGTTAGTGTCAATTTGACCAAGTTTATGTCTGGGAAAGTACAGAGACATTCCAACCTAATTAGCAGAGAACACTTTATCAGAAATGCGTCATAAATTACATTGTTTAATGTCTTTGAACGTCCAAAGTCTGGGTCAAAAAAGTCAACCAGCAGACAAGATGGCTGGTGACGTCCATTTTTAATTAACTGCGTCAGAAATTACCCTATATCAAATGTCAAGCACTCCAAATAACGTTAATTCCCACAAGACAAGGTAATTAAGGAATTTATAAACAATAATATTATGATTTAGGTATTCAAACGTGATAAAGCATTGACGCATGGAAGCTTTAGCCAATCAGAACCTGGGATTCAGAGAAATTTCAGATTAGGCAGCCATATTGCATCCAATCCCTATAAAAGTAGGAGCTGAAAGCTCATAGTTTGCAGAAGCCCAACAATCTTCTGAGAAGACACATGAGGCAGAAGCTACCTTCCCACAAGGGGTTCTAGATGCTCAAGAGATGACAGAGAATGAGGTAATATGCTTAATATTCTGGCGATTTACTTTATTAATTTTTCAGCATTAAGTTTTGTTAAGATGTTAGCAAGAAGTTTTCTTTTTAGAACCTATTTTTTATGCTATTTCTTTAAAAAGATTACTACAAGTTTTACACAGCTATTATATACCCAGCTATTGATACAGATGAGACTATTTTTGATCTTATTCTACTTAACACAACTGTTATATTCTTTTTTGAATGTACTTGGAAGATTGATGAATGCTTGGCTATAAAGGCCTTGATAAGATGGAATACTGTTAGAAAGAAACACTACTTGGAACTGTTCATATTTTGTATATATGCTGTATGATAAGCAAATACAATTTTTTATATAAAATAATATACTGAGTGCTCTGATTCATTTCAAGGTACACCGTCAATCTATAATTACTGTTATAGAGGATTCAGACCCCGCTATGCTGGATTTATATGATAGCAACGCTTTAAAGGCAGGTCCTTTACTGAGTTAGCAATCATGAAAAAGGCAAGGACAGCTCAGGTTTTTGACACAGTGTCACTTTAATATGCTGCATTTACCAATTAGCTTTCTGTGCTTAGTCACAGATGAGGGGGAATTAGACAGGCTAAACTTTCTAAATACATACGGGGTACATTTCTTTTTTTTTTTTTCCTTATGTCCTGCGTTCAAGTCCACTTTAAAGAATGTCAGACTAAAATGCTTGAATATTGGGCAATTAGTGATGACAAGGCGGACAGACATATGTGCTGGGATGCGAGTAAGGCAGTCCTCCGAGGCTCCTTCCGTGCTGCCATCTCCATAATTAGGCCTCGTTCACATCTAAAATCACAAAACACCAGCGATTACCGTGATTTTTTTCACAATTAACGTGGAAAAATCATTGGACACTGTAGCGGTTTGGGAGCAATCGCGATTAGCGGTACGATACACGCTGAAGAATCGCCGCCAAAAAGCTGCATGTAACATGTTTGCGATTATCTCTAATGCCCACGATCGCGGCAGTGAGTCCACTGCCATAGCAAACCATGTGCTAACTGATTTTAAAAACTGCTAGCAGTTTGCAGTGATTCCCTCAGATGTGAACGGGGCCTTAGGCAGAATGAGATAGCCTTACAGGGATATTATGAGAAAGAATCTAATGATGTCAAGAAGGTGTTGCTAACTTCTTGCAACAGCATTTACTCACCTTTCCCTGAATCCAGTGGTGACTCCTCAATGGCAGCGGGACACCGACCCAGAGGATTTCCAGGATAGGCATCATCTGGTTAGTAGCGCGCCATCTCCTGAAGTCCCAGCAGGAGGTGTGGTTTCAGCGCTGGCGTGAGAATCAAGGTATTCAAGCCCTTAACTCTCACTTCACCAGCGCTGTTGCATTGCACTACAGCTGTAGCATGCATTCACGCCGTTCTCCCCATCTTGGGCCTGTTTAGCCTGCCTACCTGTCGGCTTACCTGTCCAGTCCTGTCTTTCTAGTCTATCCGATCCTTGCCTGTCTGTCTGCTAGTCCTGTTACTTGTCTGTTATTCAACTGCACCAGTCCAGTCCTATCCCTGGCTGTCCTTGCATTACCAGTCACCATTTGATCTCTTATCCCTGTCAATCCTGTTGCCTGCTAAATTTGTCCTGACCCCAGTCTGTGCCAGTTCTGTCAGTCACTTGTTTGTCCCTGTGACTGCCCTTCCTCCCTGCCCACTACTGTCTGGTGCCTGTCACATCAGGCCCTGTAGGTGCAGCCCTGTCATACAGCCCTGTCAGATATGGCCCCGTTAATACAGTCCTGTCAGCACAGCCCTGTCTATACAGCCCTGTCAGTACGGGCCAGTCTGACCCTTCCAGGCTGTCTCCTTCAGCCCGCATACTCCAGTACTCCGGTAGTTACACAGTGTCCTCTGCCAAGTACTTCGGTACTTTTCCAGCTAGTCCCTGTTCTGCATTCACCTTTCAGCCTGTCTCTTCCTGCCTGGCCTGTCCAGTTACTCCTGTTCCTCCTGTCCATTTCATCCCGTTCTGACAAGTCTGTCCTATCCTTCCCATACAGTCTGTCCCCTCTGTCCTATCCCATCCACACTAGCCTGTTCAGTTAGTTTGCTTGTCAGTCCTGTCTTGTACTCCTTCCCACATCGGCAAGGTACTCCTTCTGTTCTTCTCATCACTGGTGCGGTAGTTCTTGGTGTCGTGACCAGGCAGCAAAGTAGATGGCCCATCATTCCTTGTGGGATGCGCTGGTGCATGCTCGCTTAGATTCCATGCCTACGGACTGCACTTGGAACCAGTGATGAGATCAGTAGAACCCTGACACTTCCCCTACCTCCGAAAATTATGTCACCTGGAATTTTGCGCGTAGGAAGTAGGAGCTGGTACTATTAGACAGGGCCAATCGTAGAGGCCAACTGTTAAGATATCTGTTGACGGCCAGTGCCTGTTCAGTGCATTGTCCTCCCATCGTGGGAGACCTGCCCTCATTAATGGCCAATGCAGTTGCAGAATTAGAGGCCCCAATTACAGCAGAGGAGGTTGCAGTAGCAGTCTCATCCTTCCAGAAGAACAAGGCTCTTGGGTTGGATGGCATTCTAATTGAATGGTATACCAAAAAATAAAGCCCTGGTAGTTCCCTCTCTTGTTTCCCTCTTATATTTTTGAGTCAAAATCTTTGCCGACTCTTTGTATGAAGTACTGATTACTTTTACACTTAAGCCTGGAAAGGACTCTTTGTTGAAAGTAATTGATGGTTGCTGAGGGTTACCACACCTTCTTTCGGCACCATATCTCAGGAACTGCAATAACTTGACATGCGTCACGCAGCAGGCAATGGAGGGAACTCCCAGACATCTTCAAAACAACTAAAAAGATTTTTTTGCCGATATGACTTAAATGGTGCCTCAGCACCATTTAAGCCTAGCTCTTGAGCTAGTCCTGCCTTGGCTTCATCTTTAGAACACTCTGTTATGTTACCCTAAGACTAATACAGCATATGTACAAAGTAAAGTACAGCTAAGATGTTGTGGAAAGTAGAGAGAAAAGTGAAGTAAGGTCCCTCTAGACCAGTGTTTCTCAACATTTTATTAGTATGTACCCCTTTTAAAACCCTATACTCACTAACTACCCCCTAGCATTGTAAACATTATCACAAGTACCCCTTGAAAAATATATATTTAATCATAGTACATGATAATTGGTTCTAAACAATTTCCAAGCATTTACTATTGCATTTAATCAGCTAAAACACTAATTCTTATTTTTTAAATAAGCTTTATACCTTTCAAAAACTCTAAAATTGTTATTCTTGGTTAAGTATATCAAGCCAGAGTACCCCCTGGAACCATCAGAAGTATCCCCTGGGGTACGCATACCACACGTTGAGAACCTAGGCTCTAGTCTAGACTATCTGCTCCTTATAAACGGACAAGGTTTAACTCTGGATCCCACCCCTAGGGGTTGGAGTCCGCTGTCCATCACATGCTAGACCTGCCATTGGCTGGTCGGAGCATGTGATGGTGTGACAGGCACAGTCCTTACTGCACATGCCCCGTGACCTATACCAAAATTGGAGCTTCTGGAGACTTGTATCCTGATTCCCAGAATTCATGTGTTTTCATATGTTTTGGAATCGAGGCAAGTTTGTTTATGTTCTTCCCGCGTGGATGTCTGCACATTTGAGCTGATAAGTTGCTCTATGGCCTTGTTTACAAGGCAAAATGTTCTGCTAAAACCCAGAAGTATTTCTCCTCTAGAAATTTCTTTTAAAGAGATACTCTGCATATCCAGTCTTCTTGCTGAAACTGGTCCTCTAATCTAATCCCTAAATTATTACACCCTGCATCATGTGACTCCTATCGGCCTATTTCATTAATTAACAAGAATATTAAAATCCTAACTTAATTATTAGCCACTAGACTAAACAAAAATATTACTTCCATCATTCATCCCAATCAAACTGGATTTGTTCCAGAGAGATCAACCATGTTGAATATAAGGAGACTATTCTCCAGTATACAATTTCCTCATAAGAATGCCAATAAGAGAGTAACACTATCCCTTGATGCCAATAAGGCGTTTGATATGATTGAATTGCCCTATGCTGTTTTTGGAATTGGGGATAATTTTAAATGGTGGCTCCATATTTTGTATCGACTACCCAGGGTGAAACTACCCATTCCAAAAAATTGGAGGTTTGCCAAGCAACTGCAGCACCTATGCTCAAATGCTCACTTTAAATTATTATATGCACATCTGGTGCATTGGTGTGGCCAGTATAATTCATATTAATATTTTTTCACACAAAATTGGCCATATACACCTAGTACCTCTTAGTTGTATAAATGATTCTTTATTGAACATACAAAGCTGCCGGTATACACCTTACACAACCAATACCACAGACAGAATTAAAAACCTATTTCTGCGCAGAAATCAAAGCATTGGCTCCTTGGTTTTTATGTTTTGATTTCTGAGCCGAAATAGGTTTTTAATTCTGTCTGTGGTATTGGTCGTGTAAGGTGTATACCGGCAGCTTTCTATGTTCAATAAAGAATAATTTATACAACTGAGAGGTACTAGGTGTATATGGCCAATTTTGTGTGAAAAAAATCTTAATATGAAACTACCCATTACCTCCACTATGTCAGCATCTTTCCCGATAGCTAGAGGCACCAGGCCTGGGTGTCCTCTTTCGCCACTGCTCTTTACCATCGTAGTTGAGCCTCTGGCCAGGCAGTTCAAGTCTCAGATAAAATTCAGGAGATCCAGATTAATACGATTAAGGAACAAATACTGTATCTGTGTATGATACGCTGGTATATTTGGCGGACCCGGGGCTCTCTTTTGAGGTGGTCCTTGATCTTTACTTCTCCTTTTATGATGTCTCAGGCCTCTCTATAAATTGGTCAAAATCAATACTATTTCCTTAAGATGAGTTTGATTGCAGACTCATCACTATGAAATTGCACCTTCAGTGGTGGGCTTGGGGGTATATTCTCCACAGTTTAGTGGAGGAGAGGACTGACTCCAACAGGAGATGTGGCGCACAGAGCAGGCATAGATCCGAGCAACCACAAACAATACTTAAATACAATGGATACGATATTCCTAGCGTATTACAATTGCAGCTATCAATGAAGCTACAAATGACTGACTAACATATGTATATATCGGCGATGAACCGATATATAACATAAGCATGGAACACTAGCTAGGAACTGGAACAATACAAGGAACAGGACTAGAAAGGATTCGCTACTTCTACGCAGAAGTGAGTGCAATCCACGCAAGGTAACAGGAACAGGACCAGGAAGGATTTGCTACTTTTACGCAGAAGTGAGCGCAATCCACACAAGGTAACAGGACTGAACTAACTAAGCACGGGTGATCACGATACGCGCAACCTACCGAAACGTGCTGGAAACTGACTGACACAGGATATAAACAGTTCGAGTACGTATATATCAGCGACACTGATGTATAACGTAACACGAATACAAGGAAAATAACAAACGCGCTAGTATGCGTATATATCAGCGATGAACCAATATATGATGCAAGACCAGCAAAGTAACAAATACTGATAAACAGGATCAGGACCAGAAGGACTCACTGACCCCTTCACAGGAGTCAGTGCAGTCCACACGAGATCAAGGATCTGATCTGAAGGGGGCCCAGACAGAGTAACAGACTGATCTGAAACTATGATAGCCCGTGGAGCCCTGCAGGAAGCAGATCTTTATACTGGGAGCAGACATGCAGATTCCCACACAGGTGAATGATAATTAGTCACAACCTGACAGCAGGAAAAGGCAGACAAAGCAATGCATCCTGCATGAAAAGGATTGCAGAAGGAATCAACACTCAGTGTGTTTGCAAGCAAAATTATGCGAGCGAAAGCATGTAAAGAAGTCAAAAACTGCTTGGCTACAGTAAAACTGCAGCCAGCAGTACATGCTGCAGACGTGATCATAACATTCAGGTGGTTGATAACTTTAAATTCCTAGGGGTCTGGGTCCAACGCTTCCTGGGGGATTTTACTGGTTCTAATTTGGTACCAATACTAGACGCTGTATAAAGAGACACTGAAGCAAAAAAAAAAATGATGTAATGATTTGTATGTGTAATACAGCTAAGAAATAAAACATTAGGACCAGAGACATAAGTCTAATATTGATTCCAGTACAGGAAGAGTTAAGAAACTCCAGTTGTTATCTATGCAAAAGAGCTCCAGGATTTTGAAAGACGCAGAGAGCTCTGTCTTCTGAAGCTTGTTATCTCAACTGTCAGTCACTGTATTGTTTTTTCTTCAGCAGAGGACAGGTCAATAGTTCACTGGCCGGCTCTGTAAAATCATTTAGAATGCTGAGTAGTGTGTAAACTGCAAATATTAGAGAATGATGCAATGTTACAAAAAACAATATATAATTGAAAATAAAAATATGAGAATATTTTCTTTGCTCCTAATCTTCTAGTAATTATCCGTACTACACAACCAATTCATTATATCATAATTATTTTTTTTTAAAAGTGTTTTATTTGAAAATTTTGCAGAGAAACACATGAACACTTCCAAAATTTCATAGAATAGTGGTAACAGAAAACACTAACCCTTTCTACACCTACTCCCTTCCCTTTTATCCCCCCTAATTTCGCCCCACCCCTTTTCACTCTCTCTTTTTGCGTATAACTGTGTGAATCGTTGTTTCACCTGAGTTCATTACATTACTTGTTGCTCCGAAAGGATCAGTTCCTCCAGATTCCATAACATGTAGTCCAGGGAGTTGTTATATGTCAAGGACGCGGGTCCAATTGGGCTGAATGACTCGTGGCCACTTCTAAACGGCCTAGGATGCCTTTAAGTTGCTCTGTTGCATACCAGGAAGTATATTTAAATGGGCTTACCAGCCTTTGCAAGTCACTGTTAGACATGGTCTGTAGTAAGTATGGTTTCCATCTTTTGAAAAACTTCTTTGTTGATTTTTCCATATGAGTATGGGCCTTCAGTTTCTCCAGTAGCATAATATGTTTTAGTTCTTCTTTTAGGTCCCAGATAGTGGGTGTTAATAGACAAATATGTACCAAGTCTGGGATGTATTTTAGGGAGTTTGTTGGGTCCAAATAATGGAATAAAAGTATAATCGGGTCCTTGATCAATGTACATTTGCTCAGCTTGTTAATGCAACTAAGGATTTTGTCCCAATATCTTTGAATATGTGGACAGAACCAGATACAGTGTATCATATTGGCTCTCTGCAATAAACATTTAGGGCAATGGTTCACATACCCCGGGCGCGGGTTGCGGTATACTATATTATAGGCATATTTGGCCTGGTATATCATTAAAAGATGTGACTCCCTCCACCTCTCATTTGTCATAACTCTCCTGACTTGGGTATTTCCCTCTACAATCTTAATCTCTATATTAGGTATTGAAAAATGTTTATTCCAGCTAGACATATTACATCTCACTTTGTCTTGGATATTTACACTTTTTAAGCCTAATTGAATGACAGATAATAATAACATGCCTCCTGTTGGTTTTAAAAAGGTATCAAAGGGTGTAATGTAGGCGATAGAGGCTATATCACATATCTGGGCTCGGGCATATGACAATAACGGTGCTATATCATCTTTTAGGATTTTATAGAATTCCCCTGGCAACCCGTCGGGGCCAGGGGCTTTGTGATTAGAAAGATTTTTTATTGTTTCTTTTATTTCGCCTTCAGATATATCTGCGTTCAGCGATTCTAAATCCTCCTGGGAGAGTTTAGGGAGCCTTATGCCTTACAAAATATCTTCCATTCCCTGCTCGTCATTCACCCCCTTTTGTTTGTATAGTGTCTGATAAAATTGAGTAAAGACTTCATTCACCTCTTGTGGGTGGTGTACTATGTTCCCCGTCTGGTTATTTAAGGCAGTGACCATCAGCGGAGAGAAGCGTCCTCTTGCCGTAAGGGCGAGTAGGCGACCCGCCTTGTTCCCATATTTATAATAGTTCAGGTCTCGGAATGATTTATGGAGTAATTCTCTTTCCCTGAACCATTGGTCTGCATTGGTCTTAGCCTGTAACCAATTTTTCCTGTTCTGGGGATGTGGGTTCATTCTATACTTCTTGTACGCATCTCTTACCCGCTGTACCGCCTCTTCATATAGTTTGGCTGTTTGTTTTTTCTTTGTTGCCGTATAGGCCATAACTCTGCCTCGTAATACTGCCTTGGCTGCGTCCCAAAAGAGATGGGGGCCCCCCCTATGCTCCCTGTTATCAACCTTGTATTCCAACCACCAGTTTTTCAATAGAAGGTGAAAGCCCTCGTCCTGGTAAAGATGCTCTGGAAAGCGCCATATCACGTTCGTACCCCTTTGAATTTGCTCACATAATTCTATCCCAACTAGGCAATGGTCAGAGATAACCATATCTAGGATTTCTGCTTTCTGCAGTCTGTTGACCAAGAATTCATTTAAAAAAATGCAATCAATACGCGATGGAGTGTTATGCACCCTGGAGTGAAATGAGAATTCTCTCTCATAAGGGTGGAGAAATCTCCATGCATCCACCAGTCGAAGACCCTCCCCAAATCGTGAAAGGTCGGTGTTCCCGCCCTGCTTTGCACGTGGCTGCTGTGTTTTCCTTCCTGATCTATCCTCATATTCATTCATGACCTCATTCCAATCCCCACCAATCACCCTTTTTGCGTCTGACTGTCCAGCCAACATCCATTGTAAGTCCTGCAGGAAATCACTTTGTCTAGTATTTGGCCCATATACATTATATACCTCCACTGTCTCACCTGGCAAAAAAAGTTTTACCCCCAGCCATCTGCCCTCAGTATCACTGTGGATAAGCTCCGATTTGGCTTTCAGGACTTTAATTATTAATGTTATAACTCCCGCTTTCTTGCCCAAAGCAGGTGCCCCATAATAATCCGCCACCCAATTTTTCTCCATGTATTTTATTTCATTCGTCCCCAGGTGTGTTTCTTGCAGTAGGGCTACGTCTGCTTTTAGTTTTTTTTAAATGGCGAAGCACTTGCCCTCTTTTGATTGGGGACCTAAGTCCCTTCACATTCCATGTTATGATATTAATGACCATGTGGTATAATGTAAAAGGGATATAAGAAAGTGATACCTTTCAGGCAGATAGCTTTAGGCAGCATACACATCATGAATATAAACCTCAGTAAGAACCCAGCACCTAAATCATACTTTTTGTACAAAAAAAGGAAATAAGCTATTTGACCCTGAAGAGAGCGTGAAATCAGACCCACCCTAGTCCTCCCCTTTGTACCCCCCCTAAGAGTTCCTGGGGATCTTCTGATCGCGTTTGGAATGGACTCCCGGGAATAAACTCCCAGAACTAAGAATATGAGAGTTCCCAAGAACCATTTCTTCACACCCTTTCGGCCTTCACTTCTTCCCTGTATGGCCTTAAGCATTTAGCAGAATCTTCTCATCTGCTCCCCTGCATTCACCCCATAATGTCAGACTCGTCAACCTGTAGGTATTAAAGGACCCACAGCCCTCTATTAAATCTAGAGATATTAACTGCGTCAATCAATCTTACGGTTTTGATTCTCCGTGTTAGGTTTCCTCCTCCTGCTCGTTCTGCCTCGAGGGAGAGGTTCTGGGAGAAGACCTTTTGGCAGCCGGTTGTGTCAGGAATTTTTCCGCATCTCCCGGATCTTTGAAGATGTATGTCTCCTCGTCTGTCCCTGTAACACGCAGGGTGGCGGGATATTGTAATGCAAAACGTATTCCTCTTTTCACTAGTTCTGAGCATACTGTATTGAATTCCTGTCTGCGTTTCGAGACCTCAAGGGAATAATCATTAAAGATTAGAATGCGACGATTGTCATACATGATATCTGCTTTGCGCGCTTTGAAAGCCGTCAGTAAGCGTTGTTTGTCTTTGAAGTCTAAATAGCGCACCATCACTACACGTGGGGGTCTATTGGACTCACTGGTGTGGGCTGGGCCTACCCGGTGCGCTCTTTCTGCTTTGTATGGGCTTTGTGGGCCTAGGAGTTCTGGCAGAGTTTTCTCGCAAAAGTCATCTATGTCGCCTTGTGTATGTTTCTCAGATAGGCCCACTACCCTGATGTTATTTCTCCTTGAGCGGTTTTCTAAATCCTTCAGCTTCTCATGGAAGACTCGTTGTTGTTTCTTGGAGGAATCTAGTTGTTCACAAACTATGTCCCAACAAGGACCTAACCTATATGTACAAAATAAGTGACATGAAGAGTCACTGGTCAATCAGCTGGATTGTAGTCTTGTAAACCAGTGATCAACAGGTCTCCAAAAAACATATATACAAGTATGGGGAGAGACTTGACACAAGTGTCATAACTGTCAGTCTCACTTAAGTACTGATACACATATATATGCACGAAAGAAATAAAAATACGTTGCTGTAAGGTGCGAGGTCTTTGCTGATCCCCCCCAGTGCTGGCAATCAGTCAGAGGATACTGGGGTGTAGCTAGTCCCACCACGGCAAAGTACTGTTAAAAGTAATTGCAAAAGCACATGGCAAATTAGGAGTATGGTAACATAACTGTGATGGAGGCTAAGTGTGAGACTGCCATCAATCACAGAGAGACCTGTATGCTCCTACACAGTAGTATTATAGCCATGAAACAAATGCCTTCACAGAAGGTATAGAGCTGGGGTAGAAATGGGTGATATATACAATTTACAGTGCTAGTGTCATTCAACTAGGACTAGTTTCACTCTATAAAACAAGAGCTTCGTCAGGAAATAGAACACAGTGTACAAATCATAAAAAGTATCCCTCCACCACAAGAAGTCCCACAGCAATATAGCCCAAGACAGAGCTGGAGGGCCACGTTTGTCCATGCCTGGTATAAAGACTTTTTTCCAATAGGTGTTAATTGTAATAAAACATTTTATAATAGCTGTTTTTTTTGTTTTTTTTAGGTGCATATCGCAACAAAATCTGCTGCTGATGAAGTCAGCACCCTGTATGTTTTGGACAGCAAAGGATATATTGTATCAAAAAAACTATCACACCTTGGACATGGTAAGTGAAATCAGGATTCTGCAAGATGTTCTCAGTTTATGCTTGGGTTGTGAGTCAAAAGTGGGTCTTGTAAATTACACTTTGCATTAATGGTGTCCCATTTAACAAATGCTATAATTGTGTTCTCTACATGTTTTGATCCCCTAACATTCTTTAAAGTGACTCAATCATCAAACATTCTTTAAATGAAACTCACTGTAAGGGAGGGTTTTTAATAATAGTGTGTGTGACACACACACACACACACACGCGTTGGGGTGAGAGGCATTACCTACCTATGGTGGGCTGCTCCTGAGTCCTCTCGTTCGTATGTGGGTGACTCAATGCTTGCTGGGATATGGAATCCGTGGATGTGAGTACAGAGAGTGCCTGCTGACACCTGCAAAATTGAACTGCGGCACAGAGCAGAGATGGCAACTACCATATCAATGAGTGGAGCAGCCCCTTATTGGTAAGTAATGCCTCTCACCCAAACCCCTGCCCCCCCCCTCCCCCCCCCAACAGCACAGTGTTACAAACCTTCCTTATGGGGAAAATGTTTAGTGCTCAGATTGCTTTAAGGGTGGCTGAAGGAAGGAATCTTCCTGTACATCTACAAGTGCAGGGATTTTTATTTAGGGATCATGTTCTAGAAACTTAATTCAAATTATACTAAATTATTTTATAAGGTGGTAAATGCTAAAGTGGATATTAGGAATGCTTTAGATGTGATATTCTTGGATCTTGTTCCCCACAACAGTCTGTTGCAGAAGTTGACAATGCAAGGTTTGGGGAAGGAATCTGTTTCCATGGATAGGGAACTAGCTAACTGACAGAAAGCAAAGATTTGTGGTCAATGGATCATATTCAAAATGGGGGACTGTTAGCAGTGGGGTCCCAAAGGAGTCTTTACTGGGTCCATTTCTCTTCAATTTATTTATTCATGACTTAGTAGATGAAGTAGAAAGTACTGTTGCTATTTTTGCAGATGTTACAAAGTTGTACAGAGTTTTCAACACACAGGAAGATAGTGACATATTGCAGAAGGATCTGGATAGGATGGCTATAGGAGTACATATTGGCAGATGAAATTAAATGTTAAAAAATGTAAAGTCTTGTATCTTGGTTGTACCAATGTCCTAGCACCATACAAAATAAATGGGATACAGATGTGGAAATCAAACCTGGAAAGAGACTTAGGAGTACTCGTTGACAAGAAGTTAACGGGAACCTATACTGAGAAGAATATGGATTTTTCCTTTTTAAATAATACCAGTTGCCTGATTATCCTGCTGATCCTGTGTCTCTAATGCTTTTAGCCACAGCCCCTGAACAAACATGCAGATCAGGTGCTCTGACTGAAGTCAGACTGGATTAGCTGCATGCTTGTTTCAGGTGTGTGAATTAGCCATTACTGCAGCCAAAGAGATCAGCAGGACTGCCAGGCAAGTGGTATTGTTCAAAAGGAATCATCCATATCCCTCTCAGTTTAGGTGTACTTTAAAGAATGCTATTCAATGTCAAGGAACTGCACCTAAAGTAAATACAATGTTGGGATGCATGAAGAGGGAAATAAAAACTTAGGATGAGTTACATAATACTGCCCGTTTAGTTTTCTTGTAAGGCCGCATCTGGAATATGAAATTCAGCTCTGGGCATCACATTACAGGAGGAACACTGCAGTTCTAGAGCAGGTTCCGAGATCAGCAGCAACATTAATATGGGCTCTTTCACACTACAGGCAGCGGTGAAAGGCTAAAACGCTGCGTTTTGGCTGCAGGCTTTTTCAAGGCGTTTTCAAGGCGTTTTAACGCCTATACATTACAATCAATTGTAATGAGAAACGCCGCGGTAGGCCCAGAAAAAGCGCCTGGGAGCGTTGAAACGCAACGCTCCAAAACGCGGCGTTTAGTGTGAATGGTAAAATGAAAGTCTATGGACTTTCTTTTACCTAGGAAAACGCCAACTTCGGCTGTGGCGTTAAAACGCCGAAAACGCCCTCTGGTGTGAAAGGGCCCTTAGAGGGAAGGAATGTTTTGCTTCCCAGGGAAGGTTAAATAAACTGTGAGAATAGAAGAGAGATGTGGGACATGACCTCCATCCCCAATTTGTGGTGCTCATAACCAATTGTTTTTATCAAATTGATGTAAAATTGTATCATTTTATTGTATCTTGTGTGTAGCTACCTTTACATGGAAAAATACATCAGAGGGCAATATAAAAGCTTGGCAAATGACCTTTTTGTTGGTAGGCTTGTTCAAAGAACTAGTAGACATGATCTGCGCATGGAGGAAAAATGTTTTTGCCATTTATTTAGCAAAGTATTATTTACAGTAAGCGTGGTGAAAATGTGGAATGTATGATCTGATCTATAATCTTATATTTCCGTCTCAGGGGGGGGGGGGGGGGGGGGGCTAAGGTTACATGTGCCATGATGAGATAAACATACGTATATACTCGCATATAAGCCGACCCGCATATAAGCCGACCCCCCAACTTTTACCTCAGAAATCAGGAAAATGTCATTGACTCGCATGTAAGCCCCCTCCCCACTATAGCCCCCACCATAGGATAAATAGACAGGTGTATCTTAAGTATGAAGAATCCCCCCACATAGCCAGATGTGCCCCTGTATTACGCAGTCCCCTATTGCCAGATGTACCACCTATTAGGCTTCCCCCATAGTTAAATATGCCCCCTATATTAGAAATCCCCCCCCCCCCCCATAGCCATATGTGCCGCTCCACTATAGTCATATGTGCCCACTATATTAGGCATCCCGCCTACTTAGCCAGATGTGCCCCCTGTATCTCCCTATATTAGGCCCCCCGTATCTCCCTATATTAGGTGCAGTAGATGCTCTCCTCCCCTCCCCCATGCTTGCAGGGTATGCAGTAGTGGCTTAACGTACCTATCAGCGCTGGGGCTGTCTGCTTTAAGTATGCTGTCAGGAGATATACCGCTTTGTGAAAGAAGCTTTCCGCCTCCCAGCCGGCGGCTCCGTGCCCACAGGAATGTCCCTGGGCCACTTGTACGGGATCACAGCAGTGACGTCAGCGCCGGGGTATCCTATTCCGCTTGTGAGACACGCACACTGTGTACCAAGACGCCACTAGAGGGCGTCACAAAGATGAGCCAACATGAGCGTCACAGGCTGAATAGGAGACCCCGGCGCTGACGTCACCGCTGCGATCCCGTACAAGTGGCCGGTGACATTCCTGTGGGCACGGAGCCGCCAGCTGGGATGCAGAAACCTGCTTTCACATGGTGGTATATCTCCTGGCAGCATACTTAATGCAGACGGCCCGGCGCTGATAGGTAAGCCACTACTGCACCGTCTGCATACTTCATGCTGGCAGCAAGGGTCCCCGGCCGCTCCACTCTGCAGACAAGCACCCACTGCCTGGGGCTGGGACACACAGACACTGACAGACCTCTCCCGGCAGCATATGGAGGGGGAAAGGGGTGACACAGCCACACATGACTCGCATGTAAGCCGAGAGGGGGACTTTTGAGCACATTTATTGTGCTCAAAAATTCGGCTTACATGCGAGTATATACGGTAGGTACATATAGTACTAGCCCTAATAAGAAATTACCTGAAGACCATTTATGTTTTCAATACAGCAAGAGTTTAAAAAACTAGAGTTTTTTTATCTGTGCAAATGAGCTTGTCAAACAGATTGTCATATTTCAAAATAAAAAGTAAATAGCCAAAACAGTGTTATCTAAGGGAGAAAAACTGTGATAAGGGTTTAGTGCTGCAAAGTAGAAATGAGCGAGCAAGCTCAAAACTGAACCTGACTGCCAGTGGCCGCGGCAAGAGGTGCTAACTCCCTTATGTCGCCACCTCTGTTTGCTTTGCTCCAACACTGATTTTGTATTTTAAAGATGAATCAGCTTAAAGGGCAACTGTAGTAAGAGGGATATGTAGGCTGCCATATTTATTGCCTGGCTGTCTTGTAAACCTCTGCCTCTAACACTTTTTGCCATAGACCCTGAACTAGCATGCAGCACATCAGGTGTTTATGACATTGTCAGATTTGACAAGATTAGCCGCATGCTTGTTTCAGGTGTGATTCAGACACTACTGCAGACAAATAGATCAGCAGGGCTGGCAGGC
The DNA here is from genome assembly GCF_040937935.1 of Hyperolius riggenbachi. Lineage (NCBI taxonomy): Eukaryota > Metazoa > Chordata > Amphibia > Anura > Hyperoliidae > Hyperolius > Hyperolius riggenbachi. The sequence continues at coordinate 173,984,973 of NC_090652.1, read as the reverse complement.
AACTGGTATTGTTTAAAAGGAAATATGGCAGCCTCTATAGACCTCTTGCTGCAGTTGTCCTTTGATTCAGGTGGTCTATACCATAGTGTGAGAAATATGCAGGTCTGTTCCAGAGCCCAAGCATTAGTGTGAGTATGTTTGTAAGTATTTCAGAATATTGGCCTCCAGTGTTTCTCCGAGATATACCTTCCTAGCACTGTATTCCATTTTTATTTTTATTTTTTTTTTTAAACAAATTTTATTTGAATTTTAACTGGGTAACACCCCATTGGGTCAATCCACATACAATAATGTACAGTTGTCTTTTACAAAATCTTAATATATGGTAATCATCTTAAAATAACCCATACATAGAACTGAAATGTACATTCTTTTATAGATTAACCCCCAAAAACCCTCCCACAGGCATCCCTCCCCCCTGTCATTCCCGACCAGTAAACCTTATCTTTTATAACCAAGAATTTCAAGAAATATCTAGTTTCCCCAACGTGCTCAACAAGTGTTCCGTTAAGTACCACTTAGTATTTTTAAAATGTTCCATCAGGTTTTTTATATCCTGTTGAGAGTGCGTCATTAAAATGAATAATTTCCATTTCTTGAAGAAAGACTTGGTTTTTTTGTCTTTATGGCTCATTGCGTCCAATTTGTCCAGCTGGAATAGATGTAAGAGTTCCTCTTTTACGTCCCAGGTTGAGGGGATACTTGAATATATCCATTTATTGAAGATTACTTTTCGAGCCGTGATTATGGTCAAATGAGCTAGTTTGCTCATACATTTTTGAGTAGATTGGTGATTGCCCTCTAATGATGAGGGAGGTTCTTCATAATTAAATAATAACAATAGTGGTACTAGTTCCAGTTGAATTTTACACATTTGCTTAATATACTTTAGTACTTTTTTCCAAAAATCTACTATTACTGGGCAACTCCACACACAGTGAAATATGTCTGCGTCAGGATGGGCACACTTAGGACATTTTGGAGTATAATGGGCCGGCGGGTTTCTGTATTTAATATTAAAGGCATATTTTGCCTTGTGTATAAATTTGAGGTGGGATTCCCTCCAGCTTTCCCCAATAATCCGTTTCTGAACTACTTTGTAACCTTCTAGGATTTTAGTCGGGAGGTCAGTGTTCTGTAATTGTTTAGACCAGCTGGCCAAATTGTTCAATGCTTGTTTGGAAACGGACTGTTGTTGGATATCTGCCTGGATTGTGGACAAAGAAATTTTGGGGACGTGAGGGGCCAGGAACTCGTCTAAACAGTTTAAGGTGGAGATTTTTTTAAATTGGGCCCTTTTGCGTTCTACGAAAGATCTCAATTGGCCATAGTATAGGAAATGATGACGGGGGATGTTAAATTTAGATCTAATGCTCACAAAAGACAATAAGCTACCCAATTTTAGATCAAGCAATTGTCCTAGCCTGTGTATCCCCTTGTCTCTCCATTCAAAAAAGCCTCCATGAGCTAAGCTTGCTGGAAATTCAGGTAGCCCACACAGTGGCATGTATTTGGAAATCAAGTAAGGCATATGGAATAGTTTACATAACTCTCTCCAAGTCACTATTGTATCGTTAAAGATCTTACTGCTTTTAATTTTTGGTGGGAGATGCTTATACGATGTATGCAGTAGGCCAGCCAATGACCAGGGTTCAGCATATGAAGATTCTAAGGTATGGTTGGAGAAGATACTCGAGCCGTTTATCCAGTCTCGCACATGTCGAGTTATGCAAGCCAGGTTATACCGCCTGATATTTGGTATGGCTAGGCCCCCCCAAATTTTAGGGAGTTGTAGCTTGGAGAGAGCTATCCTCACCCTTCCGTTTTTCCATAAGAAGCGGGAAAATGCTTTGTTGAGATCCTTTATGTCAGAGTGTTTCAATAATACAGGGATCATTTGCAGGGAGTAAAGTAGTCTACCAAACGACACCGATTTAATCAAGGAGGCCCGTCCCATTAAATTAATAGGCAACTTCTCCCAATTAAGTAATTGTCTCTTAATGTCAGTTAACAGAGGGTGGAAGTTATTTGAATACAGTAGTGAAGGGTTTTTAGAGAATTTGATCCCCAAATATGTTACCTGGGAGCATATTTTTACTGGAAGGTGTGATAACCCAGTGTTAGGGGCCAGTGGGGATAAATACATCAGTTCACATTTAGAAATATTCACTTTAAAACCGCTTAGGCTACCAACCTCCTCAATTGTATTTAATATACTTTCCAATTGAAGTAAGGGATCCTGCAAAAATAATAGAATGTCGTCAGCAAACATGGCCTGTAATACCCTGTGATTACCAATATCGAGTCCCAGGAAGTTTGTCTCTAGATGACGCGTCATGGGCTCTAGTGCCAGGTTGAAGAGTAAAGGCGACAAAGGGCAACCTTGTCTTGTACCTTTCTCGAGTCTAAAAGTGTCTGATAAAAAGCCTGGGGTATAGATCCAAGCACAGGGGTTTATATGCATAGCATTAATCAAATTTCTTATTGACCCAGTGATTTTCATTTTGTCCAGTACCCCGTTTAGCCAGTCCCAAGAGACATTATCAAACGCTTTTTCTGCGTCGATCATAAGGATAGCGTAATTTTTACATGTTTTAGGGTAGGCCTTTACATAGTCCTGGACTAGGAGTAGTTTTCGGATATTAGAGATTGCGGACCTGTTTCTAACAAAGCCAACCTGATTAGGGCTAACCAGTTTCGGTAAGAGACCGGCCAAGCGATCAGCCATTAATTTAGAGAGAATTTTAATATCTTGGTTAATTAAAGAGATAGGGCGATATGACCCAGGGAGTAAAAGATCCTTTCCAGGTTTGGGTAATAATTTTATATAAGCCATGTTTGCTGTCGATGGATATCTGCCCTCTTTTAGAATCTTATTGAAAAGAGCAGCCAGATATGGGACCACCTCTTGTCGGAGTAGCTTAAAAAACTCAGAGGACAGTCCATCAGGACCCGGTGCTTTACCATTGGCAAGGTTTTTAATTATACCATGAATTTCATTCTCAGTAATCGGTGCGTTTAATTCCGCAAGGTCATCCTCTGAGAGAGAAGGAAGGGATATTTTTGATAGCCACTCTCTTACACTGCCTATGGGGTTAGGCGAAGGTGGGACAGAATACATATGTTTATAATATTCTCCAAAGATAGTGTTAATGTCCTTAGGGTTATGGCTTATATGGCTCGAAGGAGAACGGAGGGATGTGATTACTGTCGTACCCAGGGGTGGTTTAGACATTAGAGATAGTAATGTACCTATTTTATTTCCGAATTTATAAAAATATAAGTCTTTATACGATTTTAAGTACATGTTGCGTGATTTTAAGTTAGTTTCCATATCTCCTTTTGCTGCAAGCCATTTTGATCTTGTCTCAGGGGAGGGGTTAATTAAAAAATCCTTGTGTGTTTTCCGGAGTACCTCCACCGACTTCATATAGAGGTCATGTGAGGTCTTACGTTTTGTCGCCAAATAGCTAATAATTTTCCCCCTCAAGGTTGGTTTAGCCGCCTCCCAAAAAAGGAAAATATCCTTTATATGTGCGTGGTTATCATCTTTATATTCCCACCACCACTGTTGGAGCAATTGAGCGAAACCTTCATCCTCGTATAAGAACGAAGGAAACCTCCAAATAATATCAGATCCCTTTGGAATAGTTGGTGAATAAACTAGCTGTACTGGTGCATGGTCAGATATCACTAAATCAAGAATGTCGATGGATGTCACCTGGGGCATCGCATTTTGAGATACTAAGAAATAGTCTAACCTTGACCATACATCATGGGGGGCAGAATAGAACGTATATTCTTCACTATCTGGATGTAAGGACCTCCACCCATCACATAATTGAGAGGTTTGGATATAGTCCTGAAATAATACAGATTTGGCCGCTGATAGGGTGCTAACACTTTTTGTTTTAGACCTATCCTCACAGAGGCTGACCATTGCATTGAAATCTCCTCCCTGTATAACTTTACATGCTCCCACTGATAGAGTACTTGCCAATAGGTTCGCGAAAAATGGTTTGTCTTCGTTATTTGGACCATAGACATTTGAGATAACCACCTCTTCCCCTGCTAGTTGGAGCTTGATCCTTACCCATCTGCCCTCATTGTCACATTGTTCCTCGAGAATCTGACCCTGTAGTTGTTTGTGTATTAAAATTAGTACCCCTGCTTTCTTTCCCTGAGCTGGAGACCCGAACACCTGCCCGACCCACGACTTGCGCATGTAGTTAAATTGATCTTTGTGCAGATGGCACTCTTGTAGAAGCGCAATGTCTGTCTTAATTTTTTTGAGGTGGCGGAGGATTATAGACCGTTTACCCGGAGACCTAAGCCCCTTCACATTCCATGTAGTTACCCGTATGGCCATTCCAAATTGAGTAGTAGATCAAGCGCCAACCAGTATCTTAAACATAACTCACAGTATATGGTCAGGAATGATAAGCAAAGCTCCCTACCCACCCCTTCCCCCCCCCAATAACAACCCCCCTAAAATAACAACATAATAAAAGTAAACAACCATCTCAGCATTATGCGACTTCACTTCTTTCCCGGGTGACCTCCTTTAAACTCCAGGATTAATCCCCCCCCCCCCCCCCACACTAAATATAGGCTTAACTGATAAAAAATAGTCCAGAGAGTGAACAGCCACTATGCAAAGTTAAAGTCCCCATAATAAACTATGCTGTTAACCATAAAGCACATATGGGAACATGAAAGATGCTGTAACTAAGAATCTGAGTATCACTCTACTTATGCAGCAGCACCCCCTGCTGGGCACAATCATGCGCTAAGTGTGAGTTCATGGCTGAGTTTTCAGCCTGTATTATTATCTGAAACAGAGCGTAAGAAAGATAGAGCTGCCGTTGCTGATGTGAATAAATGATCTTCATTTTTATCATCTGTGATCCTCATAGTAGCAGGGTATTGCAGCGCAAATTTCCACTTCATTCCTATGCACATCTCACACGCAGATTTAAACGATTGGCGTTTTTTTGACACTTCCACAGAATAGTCATTAAACAAAAGCAATTTTCTCCCTTGGTATTCAATAGGGTGCCCCAGATCTCTAAAAGCCCTTAATAGCTCCGACTTTTCAGCAAAATCAAGATATCGAGCCAGTATCAGTCTGGGAGGTTTTGAGTCCTGGTCAGGGCGAGGTGGACCGACTCTGTGTGCGCGTTCAACTTTCATAGCTCTTTTGAAGCCCAAGATTTTGGGTATGGTTACCATGCATAATTCTCTGAGGGCAGATGCAGCAATACTTTCGGGGACTCCCACCACCCGCAGATTGTTTCTGCGTGATCGATTTTCCAAATCCTGCAGTTTGTCTTTCATAGCTTTATTTTCCTCCAAAAGTTTTGTATACCCTGAGTTCCCCTTTGCCATATCATCCTCCAGTGCTTGAATCCTGTGTTCTGCGTGAGACAGCCTCTGGGCGTGAGCCTGAATGTTGCTGTTTATGGCCTGGATTGATTTATCTAGGGTCGCCTGAAGTGTGACCTGAAGCTCTGGTGCTAATTGTCTGGCGACCTCCATGGCTAGCATTTTATAATCTATAGCCAGACGCTCCCCCTCACCTGATATCTGTGGGGAGAGAGCTTCTTCTGTCTCCCAGTCCGCCGCTGGCTGCTGCGAGTCTTCCTCCAGCGTGTCTGGTCTCTGCTCGTCTTGTTCTGGAGGGGCGGAGTCAGCCATCTTAGACTGTGCTGAGCCCGTCTGCTGTTTTTTGCGAGGGACAGAACGGAGCAGGTACCTTTCCATATGCGGCGGTTCGGGGCTCGGGGGTCTCCGGGCAATTCCCTCTGTGGCTGGTGTGAGCAGGGGGTGCTATTTTTGGAGGTGCAGCCTAGCGAGGGGGGATCAGCATGCGGAGCTTCTCTCTCACACCACTGCCATCCGGGTGCCGGAACCGGAAGTCTCTTTATTTTTTTTTAAACCAGTGAGTTCTGACATAGATAAATCCATACCAGTATATGTCTTTTAAAGTGAGTCTGAAGTGATTATAAACCCCCCCCCCCCAAACCCCCCCGCTCCCCAAATACTCACCTAAGGAGAGGGAAGGTTCTGGGTCCTATAGAGCCTTCCCGTTCCTTCTACGGTCTCTGCGTTCCAGCACTGGATCCCCTATTAGCAGTGTCCAACTTGGGTCAGAGACTGTTCACTTCAGCCACTGCAGGAGGCTTCAGCAATCTTCGGGCAGGCATGGGCTCCTGAGTACTACGAGTGCCTAAGCACTCGAATTTGTGATTTAAATGAGGCTTAATTACCTCATGGTATGCAGCGAGCAAACAAGGGGTTATTTACCCATAAGTCCGGCTTATTTTGCGCTCCAATCAGCTTGCACACATCCTATTGGACGCGTTGCAAGCCTCACCACCGCACACTTCCTCCTTCCGGCTTGAAGGAGGAAGTGCACGTAGTGAAGCTTGCAATGCATCCAATAGGATGCGTGCAAGCTATTTGGAGGGCACAATATACACCAGACTTACGGGTAAATAACCCCCTTGTTTCCCCGCCTCACACCTGAGGCAATTAAGCCTCATTTAAATCCCGAAAATTTGAGTGCTTAGGGACTCATAAGTAGTCGTGACCCCATCACAGTCTATGGGAGCCCGAGTGTTGCCAAAGATGGCCATTCCTTGGTGCGCATGCATGGGTGCGCATTCTCATGCACTCACACGTGCAGTACAGAGTGGCAGTCTTCGGGAGCTCTTGGGCTCCAGAAGATTGCCGAAGCCTCCTGCAGTGGCTGAAGTGAGCAGTCTCTGACCCATCAGTTGACCCATCAGTTGGACACTGCTAATAGGGGTTCCAGCGCTGGAACGCAGGGACCGTAGGAGGAACGAGAAGGCTCTATAGGATATAGGACCCAGAGCCTTCCCTCTCCTTAGGTGAGTATCTGTTTGTTTGTAATCACTTCAAACTCACCTTAAAGCAGGAGGGTCAGCCATACTATGCCAGGAAAAAAAACACATATACTGTATAAGTAGATAAATACTTGATCTACTTGTCCACGTTTTTGATTTCAGTGAATTTTGTATAGTAAATAAAGAGAATTCTGTTCCTGGCAGGCGCCATGTCTTTTTCCCATACTCTGAAGCTAAATCCTCATAACATTTCCTCCCTTAAGTTTTTTTTTTTTCTCCTCCAATCTGCTGAGCCATCCTCTAGCTTGCTTGTAAACACGTGTGAGCACAGGATCATGTTGCAGCCTAAGACCTCGTTCACATCTGCTGCGCTGAGAAACGTGTGAAATGCGTGGTAAAAAACGCATGCGCTTGTGCGCGCTTTAGTGCACATTTCTGTGCGTTGCGCTGCACTTCTTTAAGGCACGTTTTGCTTAATGTAGCAGTAGCAGTTGTCAATAAAGCTTTGTTTTTCTATGTAAATGTCTTTTTTTCCAAATAGGGGTAAAAAACGGCTTCTATGCGCTTGTACGCGTTTCTATGCGCTTAAAAAGCGCACCCATTCACTTGCATTGATGAACGCTTTACAGCTCAACGCACAGAAACGCATGCAACTCTACGTTTTTGTAACGCAGCGCAGCGCATAGATGTGAACCAGCTACATTTAATTACATAGGAAAATCAATACCTTGCTGAACTCCCAGGGCAGTGCGCTGTGAAAAGCGCACAGAAATGGTCCTGAGGTGAACGAGGCCTTAGTCTGTAACAAAGTGTTTTAGCTGTACACTCTAAACCAGGGGTCTCAAACTCGCGGCCCGCGGGCCATTTGCGGCCCTCGATACAATATTTTGTGGCCCGTGCCGGCAAAAGCTTCCTTATAGTTCGCTTCACTGCTCCCAAGTAATCCTCCGCATCCCCGCTGCTAAACGAGGGCTGCAGAGCCCCCAAATCGCCCGGGGGGCAATTCGACTGCATTTCCTGGAAGGGGCAATCAGCTGCTGATTGTGAAAACCCTTATGCGGCCCAGCCTTATCTTGACTTTGCCTCCTGCGGCCCCCAGGTAAATTGAGTTTGAGACCCCTGCTCTAAACTGTTGAGTAGTTTTTTGTTTCAGCTGTAGGGAGAAAATATAATGCTTAAAGCGGAATATAACCCTGCATTTCAACGTTGCTCTAAAACATTATTTACAGCATATCATATGCAACCAGCATTTTTTTTTACTAGACCAGCATTGGAAGGGTTACACACAGAGCTTTAAAGTTCCGTGGAGAGAAAAGCTGCAGCAGCCGAAGTTTAGATAGATACATTTAAGTAAACACAATGTAACAAGTGAGGAATGTGACTCACTCTCTCTGACTGTGCAGGAGCTGGAGGGCAGCCAAAGAGTGTGCAACATTCACCACTTGTTACATTGTGTTTACTTAAATGTATCTATCTAAACTTCGGATGCGGCAGCATGTCTCTCCACTGAACTTTAAAGCTCTGTGTGTAACCTTTCCAATGCTGGTCTAGTAAAAAAAAAATGCTGGTTGCATATAATATGCTGTAAATAATATTTTAGAGCAAAGTTGAAATGCAGGGTTATATTCCGCTTTAATCTGAAAAAAACTGCCACTTTGCTATGTCAAGCATACCGTTGAGGTTCTTTAACTTGCCGTAATTATTTATCATCTTGCTATCCCCAAAATCTGAAACTTCCAACTTTTCAGAAAAAAGGTCCATCCCTGGGTCAAAATTAGGGTTGCTTTTTTTTTCCAACCATAAAGCTTTTATTAATACAAAAAAGGTATAAGTACAAACAGCATATATATATATTCAGGTACAAAATATATATTTTGGGTTGCAGTATCAGTCAGGACTATAAAGCTTAAATCTTTGTTTCAATAGTGCAATGAAAACGGTGTCACATAACTTGGTATAACTCAATAGGATATCACGTCCCTATGGGTCAAAGACCAAAAAAGTCCAGTGGCTGATGACCTGTGAAAGATCTTGGAATGTCCGTGAGTGCTATGAGGAAGAAAAAGGGTTAGACTTATAAGTACTACATGCTGGCTTAAGGGAACCATCCTACACCATTTTATCTTCCCAGGGTGACCATACTCTGTCGAACCGGTCCTCCTCATCATATAGGGAGGCCGTTATTTTCTCCATCCAGTAATATTCATTTATTTTATGCTTTAGTGCAGTTCTATTCAGAGTAGGGGATTTCCATTCTTTAGCTATAATAGCTTTGGCGGCATTACAGAAATGGGTGAGTCGTTTATTGCTATGGGTCGGGAGACGAGGATCAGCACGACCGAACAGGGCCACCCATGGGTCAAGAGCAATTTCTGTTCTTAAGACTGCAGACGCCATATGAAAGCATACTTTCCAGAAGTTTTGCACTATAGTGCAGGACCACCAGAAATGTACGTGATCTGCTTGCTCAGCACAGCCTCTGAAACATAGATCTGTAGTGGAGAGGCCCCTATTGAATAAGAGTGAGGGAGATCTGTACCAATCATAGAGAATCTTGTATCCTCTTTCTCTAACAAGGCTATTCCTAGATGATTTAGCAAGATTTAGAAAAAGGACTTCCCAGTCTTCTAGGGACCATACTTTCTATAGTCTCTCCTGCCACTTTACCATGGCCGGAGAAATCTCTTCCAAATGTTGGTACCAACCCTCATATCACGCTAGGGGTGTGCTTGTAGTTGTGAAACTCTTTACTAATAGGTTGTGGAGTAGCTTCAATACCTTCCACTACGCAACTCTGGATGAAATGCCTAATCTGGAGATATCTGAAAAAATCTTTGGACTGAAGATTATATTTAATTTGAATTTCAGTCCAGGGAGCTATCACTCCTCCTGGAGCGATATCCTTTAACATGAGAGGGCCCAGGTGTAGCCAATTTGCCCAGGGTTGGGTTTCTAGTCCTGGCGGGAAATCTAGATTTAAAAGGATAGACTCATCTAGGGAACGCCTGTTAAGGAGCCCAAGTCTATGATGTTGTCTCTTCCAGATGAATAGGGATTCCTGTATGACAGCTATAGGTCTTGATTTGTCTAGGGCAGGTCTCTTAGTCCAAAGCAAGGATGATAGAGGGAATGGATGTAATAAGGCCGCTTCAAGATCTACCCACCTAATTGTGCCCCGAGGGGCTGACCATTGTGTCAGCTGAGCTATTCTAGAGGCATAAAAGTATTTAAGTAACATAGGGGCGCCTAGCCCCCCTTGAGTTTTACCTCTGGCTAGATATTTATAACTTATCCTGGGAGTTTTACCTGCCCAGATAAATTTCGTAAAATGTGACTGTAATTTTCTAATATCTGAGAGGGAGATCCTAATAGGGAGAGCTCTAAAGAGGTAAAGGATCTTAGGTAAGGCTGTCATCTTGAGTGCGTTTATACGACCCGTAAGGGAGATGTTGAAATGATTCCATTCATTCAGCAAGTTATGTAGTTTTGTTATAATAGGAGTGTAGTTAGCTGCATAGAGTTGCGCAATGGAAGGCGTGAGGGTTATACCTAGATACTTCAGCCCCTTATTTTGTATTTTAAATTTGAAGGAGGTTGCCAGCGCTTCCTGTTGGGCATGTGTCAGCCCGAAAGCCAGAGCCTCTGATTTAATACGGTTGACCTTGAAGCCAGAAAAAAATGCAAAACTCATCAATAAGATGAAATAAGGCTGGTAAGGAAGTGTGAGGGCTGGAGAGGGTGAACACCGTGTCATCTGCAAATAGTGCTATTTTGAATTCTTCCTCTCCAACCCTCACACCCCTGACATCGGTTGAACCCCTAACCAACAGGGCCAGGGGTTCGATACACAGGGCAAACAAAAGGGGAGAGAGAGGGCACCCCTGCCTCGTACCGTTTTTGATTGGAAAAGATCTAGAACGCAGGCCCATATTACAGACCGCTGCCATTGGTTGTGTATATAGGCTTCTTACTCCATTTAGGAATTCCCCAGAGATCCCAAATTTTTGTAATGTCAGGCGCAAGTACCTCCAGTCAACTCTATCGAAGGCCTTCTCTGCATCCAGTGATAGAAGCAGAGAAGGCCCTCTTGTGTGGTTCATGACTTCTATGGTGTTGACCATTCTCCTAGTGTTATAGGGTTGCTTTTAATTGTGTTTACGATGCCATTTGTAACTGAGATATCACATTTATTGCAACAGTAGTGTAATGCTTTTAGCAGTTTCTGTATCAGTGGATAGTGCTGCTCATCCAGATTCCGGATATCCGGGTAACCTGGATATCCGATATTTTTTTCAGCTATTCGATTTGGATTCAGACTCCGGATTTCTGTAGAAATCCGGATAGCTATCTGCTGATAGTCCGCAGAAATCCGACTATTGAGATACTGTAACTAAGTAGATGACGTCCAGGACGTCATTGAGCCAATCAGAGGGCTCCCAGCAGAAGCCCTAGAAACCAATCACAGAAGGGAACCCTGGCCAGCCCCAACTGACCTCATTGAGCCTAAGCCCTTGCACCCAATCACAGAAAGGAACCCTGGCCAGCCCCCCCCCTCCCTGTAGAATAAGGAGGGCTGCCATGATGAGAAATATTGTCCTTGCTTGTGAATGCTCACTGAGAGACATGCTCCAGTGCTGCTGGCCTAGCAAGTGCTGTACACAGTGATAAACCTGAAGCTGTTCAGTGATTAACCCCTTCACTATCACTACACTATTGTTGTATTTTTAAGTAGCTTGATTTCATTGTGTGACAGTCAGTGTGTGCTGCAGGGCTGCTGCAGCTGCTGCAGCTGCTATGTGTCTGTGTGTGTGCTGTGCACAGACCAGGCCAGCTGCTGCCTGCTGGCCAGCTATTAGCCTTAGCTAGTTACAGTATAGGTTAGGTTAGGGATTAGGGAATACGATTACTGTGTTATTGTGTAGTTAGTACTGTAGTACTGCAGTCAGTGCTAGTAGTTAATAGAGCAGTAGTGCTACAGTGTTAGCTTACTACAGAACTGCTGTGCTGCCGAGCAGTGACAGTTAGTGTCTTCTCCTCTGCTGTCTGACTGGCACGTGGCACTTTGACGTGGCAGTTGGCACATGGCATGTGGAAAGTGCCATGTGCCACATTCCAAGTGCCACATGGCAAGTGCCACGTCCGGCATGCTCCTGGCAGACGTTACACCTGCTGCTGCTGCATTGCCCTGCTCCTGCTGCCTTTGCTGCTTCCACCGCCAGAGTGCCATAGGCCACTGCTGCTGTGCTGATACCACCTATATTTAACCCAAAACACAATTACTGCGTCATTTTTTGGAGGTGTCTGGGCTGAAAAGTGCCATGTCCCAGTTGTGCGGTTGGACTTTGGACACAATGTGGGCCGCACGACCGCTGTCTGGAACCTAGTCCTGATGTTAATTGACAGCCATTTTTTATTTATTTATTTTTTTGGGGGGGGGCGGGAGGGATTTTAAGTCCCCACATCATCAATTAGTGTTTCCCTTTAAAAAATAATGATGCTACATGCCTCATTTACCCTAAAAAACGTTTTTTAAAGCAATTTAAAGTCCACTTCCGTTTTTTTTATCCAGATATCCGGATCCGTCCGGATACCTACGGATACTGAGGTTGGATATCCGATTCGGATCAGAAAATTTTGAACTCGTATATCCGACCCGGATCGGATATCTGGGTTATTTGGATCCGAATCCAATCCGGATTTTGAAAAGGGGTATCCGAGCAGCACTATCAGTGGATGGTCCGCTATATCTTTATGCATAATGGTAGGATGAGTCCAAGCCATGCTTTCGAGAGACAAAGAACAAAAAGCTTGTTCAATCTTAAAGGGAACCTTAACTGAGAGGAATATGGATGTTTCCTTTTTACCACTTCACCTCCTTAAAAAAGCAGAGCAATTTTCATCTGTCAGCACTTCCATTCATTCACCTATAACGTTATTACTACTTATCACAACAAAACAATCTATATCTTGTTTTTTTCGCCACCAATTAGACTTTCTTTGGGGGTACTGTTTGCTAAGAATTATTTTATTCCAACTGCATTTTAACAGGAAAATGAAGATAAAAATGGAAAAAAACATTTCTCAGTTTTCGGCCATTAGGGTTTTAAAATAAAACATTAGCATGTTTTATTTTAATTAAAACCCACAATATTTTATTTGGAAATAAAGGTGCAGTCTTTTCAGTTTTGCGTCCATTCCTAATTACAAGTCCATAATTTATAAAGTAACAGTAATATACCCTCTTGATATACATATTAAAAAAAAGTTCAGTCCCTAAGGGAACTATTTATGTATTTTCTTTTTTAATTGCAATTTTTTTTAACCAACATTTTTAGGGTAAATATTGGGGAATTGGGGGGGGGGGGGGGTTATGGGGTGAAGAGTTCATTTTAGATTTTAAAAAATTTCTTAATGAAAAAAAAAGTGTGTAGATGTAATTTAACTATTTTGGAGATTTTGCAGGGACATAGTTACTCGTCCCGGGGCATGGGAAGTGGCTAAAGTGGGAGATGAGCGTTCTTAAAGATTTTTACTTGCCCGGGGCTTCTTCCAGCCCCATAAGCATGGATACGTCCCTTTGCATCAGACTGGGCCCGATTGAGCATAATACTGGAGCTGATCGCGGCTTAACAGAGGACCTGAAACAAGCATGCAGCTAATCCAGTCTGACTTAATTTAGGGAACCTGATCTGCATGCTTGTTGAGGGGCTGTGGCTAAAAGCATTAGAGACACAGGATTAGCAGGAGAGTCAGGCAACTGGTATTATTTGAAAAGCAAAATCCATATCCTTCTCAGTTTTGGTTCCCTTTAAATCAGTCTGTTGGCAGCTTTACTCATCCAATCTTAAACTCTCACTAGTTATTTTATTTATATTTGGGACTATCTGATGACCCGGCGTTGCCCGGGTATGTATTTGGCTGGTATCGGCTCCTCCCACTTTTTCTAAGCCTAACACACAAACACTCAATGTCCAGGTTTGCGAGCTTTTGGGTCTTTGGCATCAATAATTTGTATATTCCCATACAAATTAAACAAATCCGATTGGCTGCTTGTGACTCCACCCCTCTCTATTATTTGAACCCAAGTCACCCAATGACCAACTGTAGCAGGTTTGAGGCATATGCCATTAACAGTATAAGAATGTAGGTGTAAAAATGGTAGCAATTTAATTCCCCTTGAAAATTAACAGGTGCATTTTGATTGGCTATTATATGCTCCACCCACTTCCCTGAATATTAATCTCAGTCACCCAGTGACCATATGGGCAAAGTTTGGGAACCCTGCCATAAACAGTGTAAGAAGGGCTGCAGTTTATATTTTCCCAGTAAAATTTGTTTTTGGCTCTGCCCACTTTTTGTAACCTGGACACACAGTCACTCAATGACCAATTTTGTGAGCTTTGGGGACCTTGGCATCAATAATTTGTATTTTCCCATGAAATGAAACAAATCTGATTCACTGTTTGTGGCTCTGTCCCCTTTTCTGAATTTGAACCCCAGTGACCCAATGACCCACTGTACCAGGTTTGAGGCTTGTGCCATTAACAGTGCAAGAATGGCAGCAATTTTAATATTCCCCTTGAAAAGCAACCTGTGATTTTTTATTGGCTTTTTAAGGCTCCACCTACTTTTCTGAATATTAGTCCCAGTCACCCAGTAACCAGCTGTGCAAAGTTTGAGAACCCTGCCATTAACAGTGAAGAAAGGCTGCAGTTTACAATTTCCCAGAACAATCTGTTTTTGACTCCACCCACTTTTTGTAACCTTGACACACAGTCACTACTCAATGACCAAGTTTGTGAGCTTTTGGGTTCCTGGCATCAAAATTGTGCTAATGGAAAAGCAGTTTATCCAGCAAAGAAATCTGGCTGTTTTTTGCCTCAGCCTCTTTACAGAATGTTAACCCCAGTCACTTAACGACCGACTTTAGCAGGTTTGAGGCCTCTGCCATTAACAGTGTAAGAATGGCTGCAGTTTCAATATTCCCCTTGAAAATCAATAGGTGAATTTTGATTGGCTCTTGTAGGCTCCACCTACTTTTCTAAATATTAATCCTAGTCACCCAGTGACCAACTGTGTCAAGTTTGAGAACCCTGCTATTAACAGTGTAAGAAAAGCTGCAGTTTATGTTTGCGCATGAAAAAAGTTAGTTGTTTTTGGCTCCACCCACTATTTCTAACCTTGACATACAGTCACTCAATGACCAATTTTATGAGCTGTGGGGTCTTTGGCATAAATAAGTTGCATTTTACCATTGAAATTAAACAAATCTGATTGGCTGTGTTTGGCCTGCTCCCTTTTTAGAATTTTAACCCCAGTTTCCCAGTGACTGACTGTACCAGATGTGAGGCCTCTGCCATTAAGAGTGTATGAATGGCAGCAATGTAAATATTCCCCTTGAAAATCAAAAGGTGAATTTTGATTGGCTGCTGTAGCGAGCCTACAGCAGCCAATCAAAATTCACGTTTTGATTTTCAAGGGGAATATTTACATTGCTGCCATTTTCCTGAATATTAGACCCATTCACCCAGTGGCCAATTGTGTCACCCACCCAGTTTGAGAACCCTGCCAATAACAGAATGGCTGAAATCAATCTAACAAATCTGATAGGCTGTTTGTGGCTCCACCCCCTTTAGTGAATGTGGACCCCAGTCACCCAATGACTGACTGTATCAGGTTTGAGGCCTCTGCCATTAACAGTGTAAGAATGGTAGCAATGTAAATATTCCCCTTGAAAATCAGTAGGTGAATTTTGATTGGCTGTTGTAGGCTCCACCCATATTTCTGAATATTAATCCCAGTCACCCAGTGGCCAATTGTGTCAAGTTTGGGAACCCTGCCATGTAAAAAATTAAGTTGTTGGCACCGCCCACTTTTTCTAACCTTGACATACAGTCACTCAATTATCAAGTTTATCAGCTTTGGGGTCCTTGGTATCACTACTTTGTACATTCCCATTGAAAAATAAACAAATCTGATTGTGGCTCCACCCCCTTTCTGAATTTAAACCCTAGTCACCCAGTAACCAACTGTACCAGGTTTGAGGCATCTGTTATTAACAGTATAATAATGGTAGCAGCTTAAATATTCCCTTTGAAAATCAAAAGGTGAATTTTTATTGGCTGTTGTAGGCTCCACCCACCTTACAAAATCGTAATCTCATTCACCCAGTGACCAACCATGCAAAGTTTGAGAACCCTGCCATTAACGGTGTAAGAATGGCTGCAGTTTATATTTTCCCAGTAAAATTTGTTTTTGGCTCCGCCTACTTTTTGTAAACTGAACACACAGTCACTCAATGACCAAGTTTGTGAGCTTTCAGGTTCCTGGCATCAAAAATGTGTGAATGGAAGCAGTTTATCCACCAAGGAAATCTGATTGGCTGTATGTGGCCCCGCCCCTTAGTGAATTTGGACCCCAGTCACCCAATGACTGACTGTCAAGTTTGAAGCCTCTGCCATTAACAGTGTAAGAATTTAGCAGAGTGAGTGCACACAAATGCCTTATACCTCCTCAATACATTTCATACAACGGGGCACCATCCGGATGAAAAGCAGTATAGTTTCATTGTTTCAATGTGAGAAAAAGAATATCCAGGAGCCACTTCGTCATCTCCAACTTCAATAAAAGCTTCAAACTTTAATTCAAATCTTCCAATAAAAGAGGCATGATATACTATAAAAGACATGTAACAGCAATACTTATCAATCTGAGGTAGTGCAGGAGGTGCGGAGGCTGGTCGACGATCGTTTCGCCCCTCTATGAGGGCTTTCTCGAGACCGTATGACCCCTCAAGCCTGCTCACACCTGTATATACCGAAAGCCACACCCTCATTCAACCCCCTTCTCCCAATGGCAGCGCTTACCTTCATCGGGCTCACCTATAACTCATAAATCAATTATTTCTCAAATACCGCTGATGTAACTTCCCGTGCGTCCCTGCTTCCACCAACCCTTGCTGGAACGCACGGACTTCCGCTTTTGATATTCTCTCCGTCATATGGCACACTCCCATTTACCAACAGGCGTCCACATGACGTCAGGCGCAGCCTGCGTGTCGCGTGCGCCCTGGCGCTATCCCGCTGGTGTAACTTCCCACGCGTCCATGCTTCCGCGTACCATTGCTGGGACGCATGGACTTGCGCCTATACTATTCTATCCGTCGCATGGCGTATACCATCATATCACGTTGTATATCACGTGAGCCCTTTGTCAGAACCACTGCCATCTTGTGGGGGTAGTTTGTACTACCCTATACACAATACTAATGGACACCAGGGACATCTAGTGGCCTTTTTGTATAAAACATCAATCCCAAAATATTTATACAGGGTTTGCAAATCGCATTTAGGTCTTCAGTAGACACAAGTGATACAGTTAAGGGCACACAAAACAAAACTGTTAAAAACAATAGATAGTCATCATATCAATTACATCCATGTAATGCAGGAGTTATATACAAATATGACCTCAATGAGGGCAGTACCGGAGAAAAAGAGACACTCCAGACCATCATCACTCATAATCATCAGTCCATCAAAACACATTGTATAAGTTAATGAAACAAACAATTTACTTGATTGAACCTCAATACTCGATACTAGGAGAGTCAGAATAAAACCAACCCCACTCTAGATCTCCATATCATAGGTTTCCAATAATATTACAACTTCATTTGTACCCTGATTTCCATAGTAGAGATAGTGGACACTCACCATGGATCGAGGGGGTGGGATCATCCATCCCCACCAAATCCATATGTTCACCGTGTCATCAGATTTTATCACAGAAATATTCCCATATCTATCTTATCATTAAAGCCAGATGGGCCTTCTGTACCTAATTTAATTATCCATCTACTTTCTAATTGTTGCAGCCTTTCATCTCCATTACAACCCCCTCTCCTAGTCTCAATATATTTATCAATACCAAAGAAGCTCAGACATTCTGGGTTACCCCCATGTTGGTTCCTAACATGATCGATTAACCTCTTGGCACCCCTCCCATTCTCTATGGATCTAAAATGTTCTGAGAACCTTTCTCCCATTGCTCTAGTCGTCTTTCCTATATACAGGAGATTGCATGGGCAGGCCACCGCATATACCACCATTTCTGTCCGACAATTAAAGAAATGCTGTATCCTATAAGTGTTGTTCAAAAATGTGAAACTCCTTCCTCGTTTAAGGTATCTGCAGTACATGCATCTATTGCATATGAAGTTCCCCAAGGTCCTTGATCGATTCAACCATGTTCTGGTCTGTTCAGTTCTATATTCGCTTTTTACTAAGTGGTCCCTGAGGTTTTTACATCTTGTAAACGAGATACACGGTGGTTGAGAACATTTGTCCCTAAGGAGGGGGTCCGTTTTTAGGAGGCCCCAGTTCCGTCTGATCGCTCCTGCGATATGTTCTCCTAGGGGCGAATGTGAGAAATGCATAAAGAAACAATTTTGCCTACTTTTTTCTTTTTTCTTCAGAAGGCTTGCCCTGTCTGCCCTTTCCACCCTGGCCACTGCAGAGTTTAAAACTTCCTCCTTATATCCACGGGCTCTGAATCTACTTTTAACTTCCATAACCTGTCTTTGTCCCAAAGTTTCACTCGTGTTGTTACGTTTCATACGAACCATCTGACTATACGGCAAGCGGTTTTTTAATTTTGTCGGGTGATGGCTCTCTCCATGTAACACCATGTTGGAGGCTGTGGTTTTTCTATAAGTACTTGTAGTAATCTCATTGTCCACCACTTTCAGTTTCAAATCCAAAAATTCCAACTCCAGATCTCCCCAATTACATGTCAGATGCAAGTTAATATCATTCTGATTTAGGACATTAATCCAATCTTGAAATTCTCTCTTGCTTCCTGCCCAGATCACTAGGATATCGTCTATGTATCTGGCCCAGAGGCGGACCCGAGCGGCACCCCAACCCCTCCCGGAAAAAACCTGCTCGAGCTCCCAATGTCCCATAAAGAGGTTGGCAAACGTAGGGGCCACAGGGGTCCCCATAGCAGTGCCAACCTCCTGATGGTACCACTGCCCGTCGAAGAGGAAGGAGTTGCCGGTCAGGACCGCCTCACGGCCAGACAACAGAAACGAGCCCTCCTCAGGACTTTCCTGCAGCATCGGCAGAAACTATTTTACAGCCACCAATCCATCGCTATGTCTAATCCTACTGTACAAGGAGGTGACATCAATGCTTGCTAGTGCATATCCTTCCCTCCATTCGAACTCAGTTTATTGAGGGCATCTGTTGAGTCCAATAAGAATGACGGGAGGGCCTCCACAACCGGTCTAAGTTTGTAGTCTAAAAATTGAGAAAGTCGTTCAAACACTGATCCGATTGCTGAACAGATGGGGCTTCCTGGTGGGCACTCCAAATTTTTGTGCACTTTCGGGATGCAATACCATACTGGCTTTCTGGGATTAGTTGGAACTAGTCTATTTGCCGATTCTCGGCTCATAATGCCTGCCTCCACAGCCCCTTTAAGGATACTTTTCAACTTTCTCATATGTCTCTCCGTAGGATCAGAACGCAACCTACTGTAAGTAACTCCGTCCTGCAACTGATTTAAGCATTCCTCCTCATACATGGTCCTAGGCCATAACACTATATTTCCACCTTTGTCTGATGGTTTAATTATGACTTCCTTCTGTTTTTTCAACCATTCCAATGATCGTTTCTCTCCCACTGTAAGATTATTTTTTGGCTCTGGATAGATCAGTGCTCGGACTTCCTGTCTGACTCTATCTGAAAAGACCTCCAATACCGAACCCGGAGTGATCTGTGGATTAAATTTGGAATTAGGTCCTATATGTGAGGGAACCTCCAATCCCTTATTGGAAAAAACCCTGTGTTTTCCAGGGTCCTCACAGCTCTCCCTAATCCAGGATTGCTCCTCCTCAGAGAACTCTTCACTTACTATCAAAGGGATAGGGACTTTGACAGGGGGTAGGGGTTCCCTATACAGACCTAGTTTTTTCTGTGATTGAAAAAAGCAGTGACATGCTATTTTCCTAACATTTTTGAAAAGTTCAATCTCAAATGTATCTTCTTGGAATTTACTACTTGGACAGAAGTTTAATCCCTTCTTGAGGAGTGACACACATGACTCGTCAAGTTTCAATTCAGATAGGTTAATGGTGTCTAGATCTTGTCGATCTTGTTCCTCTGGGAACGCCGTACCTCCTTCTGTTCCCACCTGATCTGGTGCTTCTTTAGGATACCCTTCCCCTTCCTTGTATCTTTGGGGTCTTTTGCGCCACCTACTGCGCCTATTCCTTCTACTTCTTCTAAAGGGATATCTTCCCCAGAGAATAATTCATCATCAAAGCTAGTGTTGGGGCTACTTGGCCACGTGGATTGCGGGGAACTATCCCCTGATTCTCCCATTGTTTTTTTGGGTGGTTTGGGGTTTTCTTTGGGTTTCTGTGGTCTCGGCTTCCCTTTGGGTGGATTACGTGGTTTACCTTTCGGATGGCACCCCCCACCCCCTCTTGGTCTGTATCCACTCTCCCCACCATCACGCCAATTAAAGACTTGTTTATATTCATAATCCAATTTGTCACGTAGAAATTTGTCATTCTTTTCTTTCTTTATTTGTTCCTGTGTGTTGACTAATTGCTTTTCAAACTTTTTAAGGCATTCTTCTAAGTGTGACTCACTAGACTTTTCAATGATAGCCTCTTTCAACTTTTTGATTTCTTCCTCAATTTCCTCATAGTCCAACTCATTTTCCTCAAGCACTACCTCCTGAAATGTCATTGTGAACTCCTGCATGAGCTCTTCACATTTGATTTTAGATGACTGTCTGACCCTAGCTTGGGCCAGTCTTTTTATGATTCGTATGCCCCTAGGGGCCCTCCGCACCTCCTTATACTGTTTTAGGAAGACTACTGTCCAGTACTTCCTTATTTCTTTCTCTAAGGCACGTAATAATTTTCTTTCCAATGCCAGTAACTCATAAGTTGCAAATGATAATTCCAGTTTCTTTTCAAATAAAGGTGCCACATCTTGGCGTCCAGCAGCTAATGCCGCATGGGCCATCACAACAATTCCAAGTCTGCTGGGTGCACTTCAACTTAAACAGTTCAATAGTATGATCAATCAATCAATAAAGAAGATAGCAGAGTGAGTGCACACAAATGCCTTATACCTCCTCAATACATTTCATACAACGGGGCACCATCCGGATGAAAAGCAGTATAGTTTCATTGTTTCAATGTGAGAAAAAGAATATCCAGGAGCCACTTCGTCATCTCCAACTTCAATAAAAGCTTCAAACTTTAATTCAAATCTTCCAATAAAAGAGGCATGATATACTATAAAAGACATGTAACAGCAATACTTATCAATCTGAGGTAGTGCAGGAGGTGCGGAGGCTGGTCGACGATCGTTTCGCCCCTCTATGAGGGCTTTCTCGAGACCGTATGACCCCTCAAGCCTGCTCACACCTGTATATACCGAAAGCCACACCCTCATTCAACCCCCTTCTC
The DNA here is from genome assembly GCF_040937935.1 of Hyperolius riggenbachi. Classification (NCBI taxonomy): domain Eukaryota; kingdom Metazoa; phylum Chordata; class Amphibia; order Anura; family Hyperoliidae; genus Hyperolius; species Hyperolius riggenbachi. The sequence continues at coordinate 173,963,613 of NC_090652.1, read as the reverse complement.
CCAATGGCAGCGCTTACCTTCATCGGGCTCACCTATAACTCATAAATCAATTATTTCTCAAATACCGCTGATGTAACTTCCCGTGCGTCCCTGCTTCCACCAACCCTTGCTGGAACGCACGGAGACCCCTGCGATTAACAGTCTAAGAATGGCTGCAGTTTACATTTTCCCATTTAAAATGAATGGCTGAAATTTGATTGTCTGTTTTATGCTCCGCCCACTCTTCCTGGATTTGTAACCTGGGTCACCAAGTGACCAACCTTGCCAAGTGTGGGGACTCTGGCTTGATTACTGGGAGAATGGCAGCCTTTTCCATTGACATGAATGGGTGAAATCTGACTGGGTGTTTGTAGCTCCGCCCAGGTGTGCAGGGGGGATGCGAGACCCCCAGAACATATCATCCCAGGTAGTAAGGGATCTGTATACCAAGTTTCTTTCAAATCGGTCAAGGTGTTTCGAGTGATACACACACACACACACACACACACACGCCACACACGCCACACACGCCACACACACACCACACACACACCACACACACACACACACTTTTATATATATATATATATATATATATATATATATATATATATATATATATATATATATATATATATTCCTACACCCAATTGAAGTTTAGATAGCATGTGAATATGCCTTTTAAATCTAGGATGGTTTTGATCCCAAATAAATTTAGAAATCTACATTTGTAAACTGGCCAAAAAGGAGCCAGGGATGCTTGCTGCCACATTTTGGAGTGAGTAAAGTTGGCGTGGGAGAACGTTCATTTTTATTGCCATTTTTACAAACCAGGATATGCCATTAAGTTTATTACATTGATTCATATCTTAAGTTATTTTTGTGATTAATGAAGTGTAATTAACCACTTTACCCCTGCCCGTACGAATTTCTCCGTCCCTTTTTCCATCCTTTAACCCCCAGGGACGAGAAATTCGTACTTTCCGCGCTCCCGCCGCTGCCCGCGCTCCCGCTTGCTCTAGCGCGCATTCCCGCGGGTAAACACGCCGCCGGCCGCTCGCCCGGAGATCAATGAACGGGAAAATCCATTCCCGTTCATTGATCTAAGCCCCACAATGATCCGCTGCTTTTCCGCTAAGCAGCGCGATCATTGTGAAAAAAAACAACTTACACAGCCTCCTACTACTTCCTCCAAGCGTCCGGAGGTCGCATTAGACAAAAAGTTAAACAAACAAAAAGTTAGCCATCTTGTGGCCAAATAGTAAAACTACACCCTAAACATTTTTCACATAGAAATGAATTAGTTATACACAAAAAATTAACTCATTACCTCCCACACTCCCCATTTTTTTTTTTTTTTGTAATTAAAAAAAAATAAAAAAATTTACAATTAAAAAAATACATAAATAGTTACCTTAGGGACTGAACTTTTTAAATATTTATGTCAGGAGGGTACAACACTGTTACTTTATAAAGTATGGGCTTGTAATTAGGGATGGACGCAAAACTGAAAAAAATGCACCTTTATTTCCAAATAAAATATTGGCGCCAAACATTGTTATAGGGACATAATTTAAACGGTTTTATAACCGGGACAAAAGGGCAAATACATTTCTTGGGTTTTAATTACAGTAGCATGAATTATTTAAAAACTATAATGGCCAAAAACTGAAAAATAATTATTTTTTCCCACGTTTTCCTATTTTCCCATTAAAACACATTTAGAATAAAATAATTCTTGGCATAATGTCCCACCTAAAGAAAGCCTAATTGGTGGCGGAAAAAACAAGATATAGTTCATTTCATTGTGATAAGTAATGATAAAGTTATAGACAAATGAATGGAAGGAGCGCTGAAAGGTGAAAATTGTTCTGGTGGTCAGGGGGTAAAACCCCTCAGTGGTGAAGTGGTTAAAGACAAACAATTAAATAAATATAAATAAATTATACAGTATTTTATAAATTGTATAAGTAGTTTAACCACTGCAGGACCACAAGTTTTTTCCCCCTTCAAAACAAGAACAATTTTCACATCACGCTCCTCCCATTCATTCGACAATAACTTTGTTACTTATCGCACTGAAAGATCTATATATTATTTTTTGCGAGGCAAACTAGGCTTACTTTGGGCAGTACTTTTTTCTAAGAATTATTTTATTTATACGCATTTTGCAGGGAAGAAGAAGAAAAAATGAAAAAAGAAATATCACCATTTCTCAGCTTTCAGCCATTGTAGTTTAAAAATAAAATATGCTATTGATGATGAAACAGACACATTTTATTTGCCCATTTGTCCCGGTTATCACAACATTTAAATTGTGTCCCTAGTACAATGTATGGCGATAATATTTTACTTGGAAATAAGTGTCTTTTTTTTCCCCCCCGTTTAGTGTTTTTTTTTTTTATATTATAATAGTTACAGGCCTTTATTTACAAAAGCCACAGTAATATACCCTCATGACATACATATTAAAAAAGTCCCTAAGGTAATATATATATTTTAAATGGTGTTTTTCTTAAATGTTTTTTTTTTACAAGTGTTTTATTTTGGTAACTATGGGGTAGCGGAGGAAGGGGTTAAAAAATACTAAAACATTATTTAATTTTCCTATGGATTAGTGTATTACAGTGTATTTAGATGTATTTTTACTTTTTGGCCACAAGATGGTGCTACATTGAGTTCCGTGTTGAATAAATATAACACAGAACTAAGTGTTTACATTTGTTTCTGTCCGTTTTTTGTTTTTTTAAATTGGAGCTGCGGAAGCTCTGACTTGTGTAGACAGAGTGATCGGGGATGGACACAGCTGCTATCTATTCCCCGATCCGCTGCTACCGATCGACGCGTGTCTCCGGTCCGCATTCGTCGCAATCCTATGATTGGGACGAATGCGGACCGGAGACATGCGTCGATCGGTAGCAGCGGCGGTAAGTAAACAATGCGCATATCTACGCCCATGAGCCTGAAGGGAAGTTTTGTGGGACGTAGATATATGTAGCAAGGGTCCTTCAGTAGTTTAACCACTTCACAACTGAGGGGTTTTACCCCTTGCGTACCAGAGCAATTTTCACCTTTCAGCGCTCCTTCCATTCATTCGTCTATAACTTTATCATTACTTATCGCAATGAAATGAACTATATCTTGTTTTTTTCGCCACCAATTAGGCTCTCTTTAGGTGGGACATTATGCCAAGAATTTTTATTCTAAATGTGTTTTAATGGGAAAATAGGAAAAAAAGTGGGAAAAAAAACATTTTTCAGTTTTTCGGCCATTATAGTTTTTAAATCATGCATGCTACTGTAATTAAAACCCATGAAATGTATTTGCCCATTTGTCCCGGTTATAAAACCGTTTAAATTATGTCCCTATCACAATGTTTGGCGCCAATATTTTATTTGGAAATAAAGGTGCATGTTTTTCAGTTTTGTGTCCATCCCTAATTACAAGCCCATGGTTTATAAAGTAACAGTGTTATACCTTCTTGACATAAATATTTAAAAAGTTCAGTCCCTAAGGTAACTATTTATGTATTTTATTTTATTGTAATTTTTTTTTTTTTTTAGAAAAAAATAAAAATTCGGGAGTGTGGGAGGTAATGAGTTAATTTTTAGTGTAAAACTATTGTATTTGTATATAAAAAATGCTTTAGGGTGTAGTTTTACTATTTGGCCACAAGATGGCCACAGTAACTTTTTGTTTATGCGACCTGCAAGCGTACAGGAAGTACGCTTGCAGGAAGCGTTATGAGGCTGGGAAACGGTTTTTTTTTTCACAATGATCGCTGCTTCTCATAGAAGCAGCTGATCATTGCGGGGGTTTAGATCAACGAAGGGGACCGTTTTTTCCCGTTCATTGATCTCCGGGCGAGCGGGCGGCGGCGTGCACGAGAGCGGGAGCACGCGCATGAGCGAGCGGGAGCGCGGGAGGTGCGGATATCTCCGTCCCTGGGGGTGAAAGGATGAAAAAAGGGACGGAGATATCCGCACCGCTGGGAGTAAAGTAGTTAAACACCTTAAAAGAGCATTGAAAACAACAACAAAAAATTGTTTATACTATATGTTCAAATCCAGGATTGTGATAAAAAAAAATTACATATTCAGCAAAGGTAGCAATTTTATACTTTAACCCTTTCACATCCACTCCATGAATGTTCACATTTGCTCTGTTAAAAAAGGATCAAGGGCAAAAATATAAATGAGTGGTGAGAGGCGCCAACCTTGTCTTGTTCCATTTGACAAGTTAAAATTGTCTGAGGTGAGGTTATTGGCTTTTATACGAGCTGAGAGATTGGAGTAGAGAAGGTTAATCCTGTCACACATCTGTGGCCTTAATCCAGCATTCTGCAATATGGCTTGGATATAGTATCAAGGGTCTCTATCGAAAGCTTTCTTGGTGTCTGCTTTCTTATAGAGCCCCCCTTATCATGTACCATGTGGGCCCCGTGCACATTGATGGTGGCCTAGAGCATACATGTCAAACTCTGGCCCGCGGGCCAAATGGGGCCTCAGAGCCATTCAATTTGGCTATCAAGTGCTTTTCCCACTTTGCATTATGTATGGCCCACTTTAGACCACCACGGAAGCAATATTGGAGGTGAAGCCCTAGATCATCAGGGGAGGCATATGAGGGAAGGACAGGTGTGCTAGACACTAGAAAACTGTATAGAGGACGGAAGAGGGCACTAGACACCAGGAAACTGTATAAGGGAAGGGAGGTGGCCACAAGACACCAGGGAACTGAAAGGGGAGGGAGGCACTAGACACCAGGGAACTGTATAAGGGAGGGAGGGGGGCACTAGACACCAGGGAACTATGTAAGGGAGGGAGGGAGGACACTAGACACCAGGGAACTGTATAGGGGAGGGAGGGGGTACTAGACACCAGGGAAATGATTGCATTATCTGACTGTCTATGGTACGCTCCCAGCTTCAACTATCGATTTTCTATCTGATTGCATTATCTGACTGTCTATGGTACGCTTCTAGCCTCAACTTCCGATTTGCTATCTGATTGCATTATTATATGTCTGTTTATAACATACCTTGCCCCGGCATCTGACTATGGGATATTTATGGTTTTAATTTGTGTCAACCTCTGATGTCTGGTTCAATTCCACTAGTTCCTAGCTTTTGGCCTTATCCAGATTTTGGCCTTAATGAACATACAATTTATTGCCTTACCAGCTGTTAGGGCTTGATTGTTTATCCGTTGTTGTATGCTGTGTTTGATGTGTGAGTTGAAAATTTGTCCAGCCACATACTGAGTCTCCTTTAAATCCAGGCTTCAAGGCTGAGACTCCCATTCAACCACTCCACCATCTCACCTACATTCAGTCTGCTAATTAAGATGCTGGCAGACTGATTGCATATAGCTAGGATATGAGGTCAGTTTTGAGCATCTGAACTCAAAGTGCATCTGAAGCTCCAAGTGTAATGAAAATACCAAGACCAGAATTAGACCAGAAGGGAACAGACGGAACTGACACAAGACTCTGCTTCTCTGGTTAGTTGCAAACATGTTTAATCTGGTGTTTACTATCTGCCTGCTCTCCCCAGCCATCCTCAAATCTCTTCACACACTCCATCATTCTGCTGTCAGCAATATGCTGTACATTTTACCATTTCTCCTATCCACTCCACCGCTCACTTCCCATGAGATGTTGTTATTCCTACAACCCCACCTTACTTCTAGTGGTGCTCAGATACCCCCAGTCACGAATTCGAGTAATTCAGATCACGGCAGTATCGGAATCCGGATACGCCGTGATCGTGATATCGACTTGATTCCCAATTCCGAATTCGACCTGGTTTTAAACCGTGATTACTAGTAAAATCTGTGAACAGAGCCGTGATCTGGATTTGACTTCAACGTTAATAGCAAAGCCCTATACATGCTACAATCACCAAAATTGCATGGATTGTAAAGGTGAGAAGTGGCTACAACTTAAAAAAATTCAAAAAGAACTTTTAGTTTTTGAGAAAATAGATTTAAAGTTTGAGTAAAAATTATCACTTTAAATGCAGTTATTAATAATAGTAATAACTCGTTTTAAACATAGGAAATACACTTTAAGCAGTCCCTTGCAAACTACAACCATGCAGGCAGGTGATGAGTCCCAATGGCACCTGGTGGTGGTACCACTGGAGGAGGCTGAGTGGACGACACCACAAAAACACCCATTGAGTTTTTTTTTTTTTTTTTTTTTTTTGGGCGATAGCAATGACATGGCAGCAGAGTTGTCCGTGGACTCTGGCGGTGGGAACACAGACCGCAGGAGTGAAAGATAACAGCGGCAGCAGTAGCAGGAGGAGTAAGGTGTGGTGACAGACTAGGCCGTGCTCCCTGGCAGTAGGATCACAGACTGTAGTAGGGAAATACAACATCAACTGGAGGAGGAGGAGGAGGAGTAAGGTGTGTCAGCAGTAGCACAGACGGGCATGGCACCTAACTGGTGGTACCTCAGAATGAAAATGCCACCCAAATATGAAAGCTTCCATGGACCTTGGCGGTGGGAACACAGACTTTAGTAGTGAAATACAACATCAGTGGCAGCAGCAGGAGGACTAAGCACTCAGCAGCAGCACAGAAGGGCATGGCACCTAACTGGTGGTACCTCAGCATGAAAATGCCACCCAAATATGAAAGCATCCATGAACCCTAGCGGTGGATACACAGACTTTAGTAGTGAAATACAACATCAACGGCAGCAGGAGGAGGACTAAGCACTCAGCAGCAGCGCAGAAGGGCATGGCACCTCACTGGTGGTACCACAGCATAATTCTGCCCCAAAATATAAGCATCCGTTTTCCCTGGCAGTGTGAACACAGACATTAGTAGTGAAATACAACATCAGCGGTAGCAGGGGGAGGAGGACTAAGCACTCAGCAGCAGCACAGAAGGCATGGCACCTCACTGGTGGTAACACAGCATGATAATTCTGCCCAAAAATGTATGCATCCGTGGACCCTGGCAGTGGGAACACAGACTGCAGCAGCATATGAGGCCATGGGACATAACTGGTGGCACCACAGCTAAAATTTAAATGAACCGGGCCAATTAGGAGTAGGTGCTAACTTGCATTGGAAAGGCAGGCATTATTAAAATTCCCAGCCACTTCATGTTCCCCTGTCGCTGACAGCAGGGGCCAGGAGTTCACCTTCTACCCAAGCCTATTTAATTTTGAGGAAGGTGAGATGGTCCACAGAGTCATTGGACAGCCAAGAGCACTTCTTGGGGACCACACCACCGGCTGCACTGAAGCATCTCTTGGAGAGGACGTTGGAAGGGGGACAGGACAGGACTTCCAGAGCATACTGGGCAAGCTCTCTCCAAATCTCCAGTCTCTTGACCCAGTACTCCATGGGGTCCATGAGGCTGTCGGTGTCAAGCCCGCTGAATGACCCTGTGTAGTCAGACACCCTGCCGTTCAGTTGCTGTGGCTGGCACATCTGCTCTGGGCAGCTCCACTGCATACAGGCTCTTCGTTAGGCTCAGCAGGTCTCTGGGGCGCCGGATGCTGCTGCTGATGGCTGCAGGCACCTGTTGCTGCAGGCACCTGTTGCTGGGTTGGCAGAACAGCAACAGTGGGGGTGGAAGGCTGAGGGAATGCTTCCTGCAGTCTGCGCACAAGGGCCCCCTGAAACTCCTTTGTGCGGTGCTCAGTGGTGGATGGCGACATGAATTGTCCTAGCTTTCCCTTCAGATGCGGGTCCAGGATCAAGTTGATCCAGATGTCCTCCCTTGCACGTATCTGGATCACCTCAGGTTCGATGCAAAGGCAGCACAACATGTGCACAGCCATGGGGAAGAGGCAGGCATTGGCAGACACATCTTCATTTCCCCCCGAAAGGACATGGCCGTCCTCGTCTTCCTGTGCCGTGTCCTCCTGAAACTGCCTCCCCGCACAATGGCAGCGGCGCTTTGCTGCTCCCCATCAGCATCCAGGCTAGGGACCTCCAATTCCTCTTATACTGCCTGAAAGTCGTTGTCGTCATCCTCCTGTGAGGTGGACTGTGCTGCCAACGACTCCTGATCCAGCTGGGTCAGGGCTGCCTCTCTTCCAGCAGATCACACACCACCCTGTCCAGCAGGCAAACCAGGGGCACCCATTCACAGACGGATGCCTGCTCCCGGCTTACCATCTTGGTTCCCTGCAGGAAGGGAGCCAAGACCAGGCACACTTGCTGCATGTTTTTCCACTCCGCTGAGGAGATCAGCTGCAGGTTGGTGAAGCCATAGACGTTTGCCTCACAGATGTACCTGCTGACAGCCGTCCTGTGCTGGCACAGCCGCTCCAATATTGCAGGGTCGAGTTCCAGCGAGTTGGGACATCTATGATCAGGCCGTGTGATGGCAGGCCCTTTCCGCCACTGCCTCTGCAACCCTGGCCGATCTGCAGTGGCGCACTGCAGGTCGGCCAGGGTTGCAGAGGCAGTGGCGGAAATGGCGAGTAGCTTCCAGCCACTGGTCCATCACCGGGTAGGTGCGCAGAAAGCGCTGCACCACCAAATTGAGGATATGGGCCAAGCAGGGAATGTGGTCAAGGTGTCCCCTGCGCACTGCGGCCAGCAGGTCGGCTTAATTATTGGACGCCATGTAACCGACTTTGAGGCCTCTGGGGGTCAGCGACCTCTGCTCCTGCTCCCTGAAGTCGGCTAGGATGTGGGCGGCCGTAAGCTTATCTTTCCCCAGGCTTACCAATTTCAGCAACGCTTGGAAGTGGCGAGGCTTTGCGCTGCTGCTGAGGCAGGATTGCTTGCGGGATGTGGAGGGAATGGGATCAGAGGAGCCTGCTGATCCTGCGTGGTGGCACCACCAACTGGCCTGCTTCCGTGCCAGCTGCTGCTGCATTCTTCTCACCCCCTTCCAACAATGCCCACCCAGTTCGCGGTAAGGGACAGGTAGCGGCCTGTCCCCAATCGGCTGCTACAGAAGTCCATATTGATATGGACCGGCTCGCCCACGGCGTGGTTGAGGGAATGGGCCATGTTTGTCACCACAAAATCGTACAGTGCTGGGATTACGGTCCTTAAAAAGTAGTGGTGGCTGGGGATTCGCCACTCTGGGATCCCAAACTGGAACAACACCCACATATCACTCCCCTCCTGCACCAGGGAGTATGGAAGGAGCTGGGAACACATGGGCCGGGCCAGCAAGCCATTCAGCTTCCAGTTGCGCCTGTTTGACCAAGGCAGAGGCTTGGTCAAACCATGAAAGCTGTCGCTCAGCACGGTCTGCCGATGTCCTGTGCGGGAAGCTGAGGAGAGAGCAGAGGAGGCCAATGAGGACTGGCTGGCCTCACCAGCCTCAATGACTGTGGCGTTAGCTGGCGAGGGTGCACAGGAGGGAGAGGTGCATTTTCGTGCTGCGGCAACTTGACGACCATGAGGGAGGGATGATGCTGTTGCTGCTGCTGCTCCTGCTCCTGAATGCCACGCGGTGGGTCCCCTGCTCTGACCACCCCGTTCCTGGTCCTTCAGCCTCTTAAACTCTGCAAAATCATTCTGGTGATGGCACTTCAGGTGGGTCTGGACGGATGAGGTACCCATCTTGGGCGCATTGCTTTTTTTGCAGGAGTTACAAACTGCATAGCTTGCATCCAGGGCAAACAAATGGAAATAGTTCCATATTGGGGACATAAACACTCCCCTACGGTGCAAAGAGGGTGCGGCGGCTCTCCTGGTTGGGGGTTGCATGGTGGTGCTGCTGCTGATTGCGGTGCCGGCTGAAGTAGCGGGCTGTGGCTCCCGGCTTCCACGCTTAGTGCTAGACCTGCCCCTGCCTGACGTGACGATGCAATTGCCTACCGCTCCTGTGCCTCATCCTCCTCCTAGCTGCCTTCGGAGACCTCAGGCTCATAAGGATTGTCCTGCCAATCATCCTCGTCCTCAGGAAACAGCTCATCTCCTGGCCCCCCCACCTCTTCTGCCCCAACATCCCCAGACACAGACCCCTCCTCATCCTCAAAATCTGGTTGTGCTGGCCTGAGCCCAACCTCCTCCACATCAGGCCCCATGATCTCCTCAAAGGCAGCCATAAAGACGATCAGCCGCTGGACTGAAGGTCAGAACTCTTTCGTCCAGGGAGGGCTGACCACCGTTTGCTGGGGTGGATATCTCAGCAAGTGGGGGTGGTTGCCTACTGCTGCTGGGAGTGCTGGTCACAGCGGAGGTCTGAGAACAAGTAATGGGCTGCTCCTCCACCATCATCTCCACCACTGCCTCTACCTGCCTCTACCTGCCTCTCCTCAATGGCCACATGGCGACCCAAGGTGCTGAAAATGGGTGCCAATGGCGGCCGCTGTGCTGCTCCCAGACGACTCTCTGCTGCATCCCCTACAGCTGAGTGCCCTCTTCCTGGCGGTGGATCAGACGCGGCGATGGCACTCCCTCTCTTTCCACGGTCCCTGGCAGACATTCTCTATACACAATATTTGAAGGTGGGCTGGAAAGTGTGCTGCTTTTTACCATCAGTAATATGTGTGTGTGGATAAATGGAATATAACAGGGGGCAGACGGCACAAGTACTGAAAAGACCGGTCTACAAATACAATATAAATACAGTAATACAGCACTAAAATCAGTGGATACGTGCCTGCATGCACTACTCACAGCAAAGTAATTGCAGGCTAGCACAGTACAATGTCACTGACTACACTGAGTGACTACAACTAACTTAAGTTGATCACTGGCTGGCTAGCTAAATACTAGTATCAAATACAGTAATACAGCGCTAAAATCAATGAACATCTGCCTTCTGGCACTAAGCACAGTACTCAGTACATTGTCACTGATGAGTACCACAGAGTCTAGCAAGGACGGAGCTCTTGAAATGGCCGACGCTTTATATACAGAAGGGAAGAGCCTCCCCTCCTATGATTGGTTGCTAGGGCCTACGCTGGGGGCCTCTGATTGGCCCAGTGACGTAATTTCCCCAGTTACGGATTCCGAGTCGTGATCACGGGTAGAATCCGATTAACACCAGCTGAAGCCATGATTGGAATCCGTGATCGCGGTACGATCACGGATTCCAATCACGATGTCGGATTCAGGGGAAAAGGCCTCATGATCACAGCTATCCCGTGATCAAAAGGCCGTGATGGGCACCACTACTTTTACTTCTCTCACTGGGCCATATGCAATTTACTATTTCTCCTAGGTGATATTTTTAAACTCGTAAACAAATTACCTTTTAAGCTTCCAGAAAACAAGATAAAGCTCAAAATAAATTTGATAGATAGTACTTTTCACCTACTTTTTGGTACTTTTTTTTTTTAGTTGAAAAGTGCTGTAAAGTTATTTAACATTGAAGATGAAAAATTATCTCCTAGGAGAACAAGTAAAAAAGAGAATTGCATATTGCCCCCTGTGTCTAAATATAAGTCTACACCTCACCCTCTGCTCCGCTCTCTCTGTCTACTCCTCCTCCTCCTTGCTGCAGGGGACATTTCACCTAACCCTGGACCCTCATCTGAAAATTGCCTGACCCCTTCTGCCACATTCTCACCTGCCGTCCTCTCCTATGAGGGCTTTCACTTTAGCCACTCTCCTAGAAGCGGGAATAAACATGGTGGTGGTGTGAGCATTCTCCTATCAGATAAATGCTCCTTCAAGCCTCTCACTCCTATTCCTTCTCTCTCCCTGCCAAGTCCATGCGGTCCCACTATATTCTCCCTCTAACCTCCAAATAGCAGTTATTTACCGCCCTCCAGGCCCTACTTCTGTTTTCTTAGATCAATTCTCTGCCTGGCTTCTCCAGTTCCTGTCCTCTGAAATCCCTACCATCATCATGGGTGATTTTAACATTCCTACTGACACCAATAGCACTGTCTCCAACAAACTTCTGTCACTCATTTCCTTCTACTGCTTGTCTCAGTGGTCCTCTACCTGAACTCACACTGATGGCCGTACACTCAACCTCGTATTCACTCGTCTCTGTTCTGTCACTGCCTTTAGTAATGATCCACTACCACTCTCTGACCATAACCTACTAAACTTCTCACTCTCCTCTTTTCCTACCACCCTGGCACAAGCATGCTCACATACTCGCAGAAACTATTGTAACCTAGACATGCATCTGTCTCTGATGCCCTGGCACCTCTCCTCACACAATCCTTCACTGACCCAGACTGAGCTGCTGCACACTACAACAGCTCCATTACAAAAGTCATGGATGACTTTGCCCCTCTTGCCAATGTCCGCCCTCGCCGTGTCATTCGCCAACCATGGATGACCAAAACCACTAAACAGTTGAAAAGGTGCTCTAGAGTAGCTGCATGGCGTTGTAGGAAAATTAACACAAGTGAGGACTTCATCTCCTATAAATTAGCCTTGAACAACTTCAGAAACGCACTCTCTGTGTCCTACTTTTCTTCCCTAATAATCGCCCATTTCAACAATCAAAAGCGCTTGTCGTCCCCCCCCCCTCCTCCTCCTTCATCTTGCTTATAAGGTGAAGAATTTGTAACATACTTCACAGATAAAATTGAAAAAATCCAAAGTGAATTCTCCATGCAGCCCTCAAATGCCATCTCCACACCTCTCATTGACTGCTCTCTAACTGCCTTCTCTCCACTCTCTGAACAATCTCTCTCCTCTATAATATCCAAAGCTCATCTAACCACCTGTTCTTTGGATCTTATTCCCTCCCATCTCATTCCACAGCTATCCTCATCTCTCATGCCTGCACTAACATCGCTATATAACCTGTCCATCTCCACTGGCATCTTTCCGTCCCCACTCAAAAAGGCTGTCGTGACACCACTACTTAAAGAGACTCCGTAACAAAAATTGCATCCTGTTTTTTATCATCCTACAAGTTCCAAAAGCTATTCTAATGTGTTCTGGCTTACTGCAGCACTTTCTGCTATCACAGTCTCTGTAATAAATCAATGTATCTTTCCCTTGTCAGACTTGTCAGCCTGTGTCTGGAAGGCTGCCAAGTTCTTCAGTGTTGTGGTTCTGTGATGAATCTCCCCCTTCCAGGCCCCTCTATGCACACTGCCTGTGTATTATTTAGATTAGAGCAGCTTCTCTCTTCTCTCTTATCTTTTACAAGCTGGATAAATCGTCCTCTGAGCTGGCTGGGCTTTCACATACTGAAGAATTACAGACAAGGGCAAAGCTGTCTGCAGGAGAAAAAAGAGCAGCCTGAAACTTCAGTGCATGAGAACTGCAGGGAGAAAGAAACACACAAATGATCTCTTGAGATTCAAAGCAAGGCTGTATACAGCCTGCTTGTGTATGGATGTATTTTCTATGTGTGGACATACTGTACATCAACCTACTTCCTGTTTTGGTGGCCATTTTGTTTGTTTATAAACAAACTTTTTAAAACTGTTTTTAACCACTTTTAATGCGGCAAGGAGCGGTGAAATTGTGACAGAGGGTAATAGTAGATGTCCCCTAACGCACTGGTATGTTTACTTTTGTGCGATTTTAACAATACAGATTCTCTTTAAAAAAACATCTCTAGATCCTACCACATTCGCCAACTACCGCCCAGTGTTACTTCTCCCATTTGCATCCAACTTACTTGAACGCCATATACACGCTAAATTAAGCCATTATTTATCTGCTAACCCCCTACTTGATCAGTTCCAGTCTGGTTTCCGCTCTAACTACTCCATAGAAACAGCCCTTACTAAAGTGGCCAATGATCTTCTTACAGTTAAATCCAAAGGTCAATTTTCCATACTTATCCTCCTTGACCTGTCATCAGCATTTGATACTGTTGACCACATCTTATTCCTACAGATACTTTCAAATGTAGGCACAGAGGGCCTCTCTCTCTCATGGTTACATGGCTATCTTCCTACCTCTCTGGAAGGTCCTTCACAGTCTCTTACTCAGATCAGATCTCTTCCCCTCATGCTTTGTCTGTCAGGGTTCCTCAACGCTCTGTCCTTGGCCCCCTCCTCTTTTCCATCTACATGCACGGTCTTGGTGACTTAATCAACTCATTTGGGTTTCAATACCACCTATATGCAGACGATACACAATTGTACTTCTCGGCCCCAGACCTTAAAGGGACTCCGAGCAGTGCGGAAACTATGGAAAGATGCATATCATTTTAAAGATCTCTTTCTCCTCTTTCCAATGATATATAAACCGCCGTCCTACGTCTTTTAGTTGTCACGATTTTCGCGATTGAAATTGCCGCGGCCGCGATTTCAATCGCGAAAATAAAGAAAACTAAAAGGCGTAGAGCGACGATTTAGGGGTCGTCAGAAAGAGGAGAAAGAGAGCTTTAAAATGATATCAATCTTTCCATAGTTACATTGTATTACACAGGGCGACTTTTTCTCAAAGTCAGCAGCTCCATTCAGCAGAAAAAGTCGCCCTGTGTAATACAATGTAACTATGGAAAGATGGATATCATTTTAAAGCTCTCTTTCTCCTCTTTCTGACGACACCTAAATCGTCGCTCTACGCCTTTTAGTTTTCTCTATTTTCTCGATTGAAATCGCGGCCGCGGCAATTTCAATCGCGAAAATCACGAAAACTAAAAGGCGTAGGGCAGTGGTTTATATATCATTGGAAAGTGGAGAAAGAGAGCTTTAAAATGATATGCATCTTTCCATACTTTCCGCACTGCTCGGAGTCCCTTTAACTCCCTTCTCACACGTGTTCCTGACTGCTTGTCTGCTATATCCTCCTTCATGTCCTCTCACTTCTTAAAACTTAATATGAGTAAAGCAGAACTAATCATTTTTCCACCGTCTCTGTCCACCTCTCTGCCTGAAGTAACAATAAATGTCACTAACACTCCCTTAACTTCAGTTCCCAAAGCACAGTGCTTGGGGGTAATATTCGACTCCTCTCTCTCTTTTGTTCCTCATGTTCACTCCCTAACCAGCTCCTGTGATCTTCAACTCAAAAACGTATCTCGCATCTGACTTTTCTCACTCAAGACACAACTAAAATGTTAATACATGATCGTATAATATCTCGTCTGGACTACTGTAACATACTACTTTGTGGACTACCTTCTAACAGACTGGCCCCGCTCCAGTCGGTACTGAACACAGCTGCTCGTCTCATTCATCTTTCTTCTCGATCTTCCTCTGCTTCCCCTCTCTGTGAAGCTCTTCACTGGCTGCCAATTAACCAGAGGATTTAGTTCAAAACTCTTAACCCTAACCTACAAAGCTCTCCACAATCTCTCTCTCCGGTACATATCCTCACTAATTTCCAGATACCAACCCATTCACAATCTCAGATCTGCACATGATCTTCTGTTGTCCTCCTCTAGAATTACCTCCTCACATTCACGCTTACAAGATTTTGCACGTGCTCCTCTAGAATGCTCCTCTGGAATGCCCTCCCACAACACATCCGTCACTCACTAACCTTTGTTACTTTAGAAGGGTTAACAAAAGTTATAACATAGTCAAGATGGCAGCTGTGATTTTGAAATTGAAATCGAACGAAACTATTTGGTGTAGAACGGTGATTCAGGCATCAAATAAAAGAGGAGAGCACAAACTACAGAAAGATATGCATCTTTAAGTATTTTACAGCACTGGTCGGAGTCTTAAAGGCACACCCATGAGAGGTGCTAGGAGTCCCTTTAAACTCTCTCTAAACACTCACTTGTTCCGACAAGCATATGCGCTACCTTAGGCCACTTCCCTTTGTCCTAAGACCAAATTGCACTCCTACTAGGTATCCTAAAACACACTGCCTCTATCAGTTTGTTGTATACTACCCCTCCCCAACTCTCTTTAGATTGTAAGCTTGCAAGGGCAGGGCTCTCTCTCCCTAGTGTGTCTTGGAAATGTTTATACATTTTATTACTTTTATCGCTGTCATTACCAATTTTGTTTTTTGTATTCTGTATTTTGTACCGCTTTTGTATTTTGTCTCTAATTCAGTATCTTGTATATTAGTGTACACCATTGTATTATTATGTACCCCATGTTCATTTCTTGCTTTGTACAGGGCCACGGAATATGTATTTTGGTGCTTTATAAATCAATAATAATAATAGTGGGGAGAGGGGGGCCACTAGACACCAGGGAACTGTACAAGGGAGGGAGTTGGCCACTAGACATTGACGTTGGCCCGCGACTTGGTCCCAATGTTTAATTTCAATCCACTTTGAATTTTTAGTTTGACACACCTAGCCTAGAGACATTGTAAGGCCTGACAGGTTATGTCCCCAATCAGTCTCTATGCCTCAATCTATTGCCACGGCTCTGTGCCCGGCCCAGGGTCTTCATCTATAGACAAGCCCCCGCGTGAGCAGGACACGTTATTTGTCTCCTGACTACAGTTACCCCCAGGTATTCACGTGCAAGGCATACAGACTGAAGTAAAGAGGACAATAACCCACCAGAACCCCAATGAGGCTAGTAACACAGTTCAATAGTTTATACGTATCACACAGGGCTATTACCTTGATTCAGGAGGATGAGGCCCTCTGCATCGATTGTCAGTAATGACAGATGTATCAGGAACAGGCAGTGAAGGATCAAGATATATTTGAGAGAGTTCATGCTAAGTCCACATGCAAGGTTATTCAACAGCCAGGTAATGAGAGAGTTCATGCAAGGTCCACATGCAAGGCTGGGATGCAGCGTTTCAGGTAGGGCATTAATGCTGAAGAAGACTAAAGGTGGCCACTCACTATACAATAAAATGATCCGATTTTACGGCAATTCGATCGGATCTCCCGAAAAAATCGAAAGCTTTTTTTTTCATTCGAGTGAAAAATCCGATCGGATTTCCTGTTTTCTTCGATTTTTATCGATCCGGAATGCCAGATATTTTTCTTCAATCTTTCTAAAGATTTTATGGTGTGTGTTAGATTGTCAATTTATTAATATACACACCCTAGCAATTTTGTCAGAGTTTCCAATCCTTTTCATTATAATTGGGAAAAAATTGAATATAGGTGTGTGGTACATTGGTCAGATTTTTGAAATGTTACAATCAGTCAGAAAAATTGATTGCAATTCTTAAATTGAACAGATATTTAAAAAATTGTATGGTGTTTGGCCACCTTAACCCATTCGCGTTCCGTCGTTTTCACTTGAGAAATGTTCACCTCCTATTCATTAGCCTATAACTTTATCACTACTTATCACAATGAACTGATGTATATCTTGTTTTTTCCGCCACCAATTAGGCTTTCTTTGGGGGGTACATTTTGCTAAGAGCCACTTTACTGTAAATGCATTTTAACAGGAATAATAAGAAAAAAACAGAAAAAATTGATTATTTCTCGGTTTTCGGCCATTATAGTTTTAAAATAATACATGCCTCCATAATTAAAACTCACATATTGTATTTGCCCATATGTCCCGGTTATTACACCGTTAAAATTATGTCCCTATCACAATGTATGGCGACAATATTTTATTTGGAAATAAAGGTGCATTTTTTCCGTTTTGCATCCATCACTATTTACAAGTTTAAAATAAAAAAAAAAAAATAGAAATATTTCATCTTTACATTAATATTTAAAAAGTTTAAACCCTTAGGTAAATATTTACATGTTTTTTTTTTATTGTAATGTTTTTGTTTTTTTTATATTAAACATTTTATTTGGGTAGTTTTGGGAGGGTGGGAGGTATTAAACAGTAGTGTTACAATGTAAATGTGTGTTGATTTTCATTTTTTTTAACTTTTAGTTGTAGTATTACTTTTTGGCCACAAGATAGCGGCCATGAGTTTGTTTACATGACGTCACTCTAAGCGTAACACGCTTACAGCGACGCATGGGGGAGGTAACAGCCAGAAAAGACGCAGCTTCCGAGAGAAGCTGTCGCTTTTTCAGCGGGGGAAAGGAATCAGTGATCGGGCACCATAGATTCACTGATTGCCTGGCTAACGAACTGCGGGCCGGGAGCGCGCGGTACCGCGCATGGTTCCTGGACTTAGTTTCTATGTCCAGGAACCAAAATAGGTTAAGAAGAGGTTTTTTTTGAGGCTTCAGTGTCTCTTTAAGGGACTTTACTAGGTAAGCTATGAGATGAATAGTATATTTAGAATATTCCCTGTTGTCTGATGTTTTAATGAAGAATATGAATTATAAAGTTCAGAATAAAATAATCCATAGTTTTCCAGTATTCTTCCTGTATCCACAATATTTTAATTAAATAATGGTAATTGACATCTTTTGGTTTATCTTTTAGGTACTACAGTCACAGTTTTCAATTTATTCAAGAATTTACCAGTGAGGAAACAATATTATTCCACCACCAATAAATGTAAAGCAGAGCTCAAAAAAATCAAAGACCTCATAATGGCATATGGGATAATTAAACCAGATCTTAGGATTGTACTTGTGCACAATAAGGTTAGTATGTCAATTTAAAGTGGAACTAAAACCAAAATTAATATTTTAGTTCTAGAAAAAGTGGGGAAGGGTTAAGCTAAGTTCACACATACATTCATACATTAAAAAACAAAACACAAAAAATGGACAAACAGACATGTGGATGGATTCACCATTCTTAATTCGACTGTTACATATTGTGAAATGTACTAGTTAGCTGAAATGTACTAGTTAGCTCTGTTTCACAAAATGTGTTGATAAGTCTCGACCTGAATGTTTTTTGTAGAAACTGGACGAAGACGGACATGTAGCATTTCTATTATGACATGTCCGATGGAACGGCTATATCTGAGTAGGTGTTCCATTCAGTGGATAGTGACAGTGTATGCTCTGTAATTTTGCCTTTTTAAAACAGACGGTATTAGTGATAATTCAGCTTTAAGCAAGCAACTGTGGTTTCCTATGATGCAGCACTCCTGAGTAGGCAAATCATATCTTTCTGACCCTGAAAGCAAGTATGCACATCCAGAACTCCAGGTGTATAACGAGCCTGTAGCTAATAAATTTTACAGAGCCACATCAGTCCAACATGCATACAGCCTGTCTGTAAAGGACAAGGAGAATTGGGGGGAGGGGGGAGAGTGCACTCAGTAGTTAATTAGAGAAAACTGGTTAGCCAACCGTGGAATGATCTCACCTAAAATTCTTGCCAATTACCCTATATGGGTTGGTCGGCTGAAGAGCTTTTGTTCCACAGTCGAGTACAGTGGTCAAACAACCTTTTCTTCTTCATACATACAGTTTTCTGACTTTTTGATCCTCATCAATACATGGTATGGATTGATATGGCTCTATGGGATAGGGCTTGGACCAGTACTAAGGAATACCCAGACTGTTCATGGTGACCCAGAACTACCTGGAAGGTAAAAAAGGGCTAAAAGACGCCAAAAAGCCCTCTAGCAAAAAGCAAAGCTAAATGAAATTTTGCCTTCTTAAAACAGAAGGTATAATTCAGCTTTAAGCGAACATCTGTAGTTTGCCACAGTTAGTATTGGGCTGCATTGAGTCTCCATATTCTTCTTGCAGCAGGAGTAGCATGACACAGCAGCTGTCTATGTTTATTTTGTGCAAATGTGTTCATACTGTTTTGAAATGTTTTAACCACTCCAGTAGCAACATATAAAACCCTCTTAAAGTGTACCAAAGATGTAATAAAAAAAAATCGTATATATATATATATATATGGGGTTTCCTCCAGCCTCCTCCGGCCTGATCGTTCCCTTGGCACTGTCATCCGCCTCCTTGATTTTCCGTACTGGGTCCCGTTATCTTCGGAAAGTCGGTCCATGCGCAGTGCGGCTGCGCATGCTCCTCCATCTCGCTCCCGCGGCCAGGAGAGTTCTGCGCAGGCAGCTCCCATCTACGCGGTTGCGCACGGCCAGGCAATACTGGGACCCCGTGCGGAAGATCGAGGCGGCGGAGGATGTCACTAAGGGAACGATCAGGCCGGAGGGGGCTGGAGGAAGGTATGTATGAATTTTTTTTTTTAATTACATCTCTGATTTCCTTTAAGGACCCAGAGCAGTTTTTATAATTTTTTGTTAATACAGGATTTTTGGTTGCTAGGTTTTACCACCTCTTTCGGCACTAGTAGCATAAGGACTGCACTTAGTACCTTGACATTCTCACGGCAGCAGCAGACAATGGAGGGAGATAATAGACATCTTTAAACATCGAAGGAGATTTATTTGGTAGATACATCAGGAATACAGGTGCATACATCTTTAAGAATCTTGGTTAACTCAACATAGAATATGATTCTCAGTCCAGGCTTGGGGTTGTATTGCATCTTAAAGTGGACCCAAATTAAAAATACAAGATTTCAGAAATACAATCTATTTTCTAAATTATGATAATAGCAGGCTTTTTTCAGCTGCATGATGTCAAATATAAGATATTTTACATTTATTGGAGGAACCCCTCCCTTCCTTTCATATTGCTGGGACAGAATCCGGCAGACTGGTGAAGTAGGTGGTGCCCGGCAAAGCAGGAATTGCTAATGGCTGCCACCTGTATAACCCTAGTTATGAAAAGAGAAGGGTGAAAAGCATGCACTGAAATGCTCATAGGCTTGAAGGAGTGTTTGTTTATCTTTGTATGAGTCAGAGTGGTGCAACTAAATATTTTGAATTAAAAAAATGTTTGGTTTGGGTCCGCTTTAAATTAGTTCTAGCAACTGATTTAGGTTTCTCTTAGGAACAGTCTCTAAGCTATGTTGAACTACAGCATAGGCAGAAAGTGTAGTGAAGCTAAGTAAGATGAAGGAAAGTTGAAAGAAGTTTTTAGTGCGCTCTCTTAGTGCTGGGAGCCTATTATAAACAGCCAGCCTGCGGATGGGTTCCAAGCCCGCTATTGGCTGATAGGAGCATATGATGTGTTATGTACAGATAGCTCACCCTGCAAGTGTAAATGTCCCCAGCCATAAATGGCTGGGGACATTTATTAGGAAACCAGGAAATAAATTGTTTTGTTCTTTACCAGGAAAGGAATTGCTTTATGTTCTACTAAGATTGTTTACCATTCAAAAATATGACAACACTTATGTTAAGCCGCTTCTGCCTGGATGTCTGTACAAAGAGCATCTTTATCTTGCGCTGTGGCCTTCCCCACAAGCAACATGTTCCACTAAAACTGAGAACTGTTTCTTGGTTAGAATATCCCTTAAAGCAGAACTCTGAATATCCAGTCTTATTTTTGAAACGGTGGTTCTCTAAAGTAATCGAGGAATTCTATACTGCAAGAATCTAATCAATCAATTCATAGAGTTTTGTGTTGCTTTTGTTTGAGTTTAAGTATTTGTCAGTTTTCAGTCTATTCAAACAAAGGAGATTTGTTTTTTTCAGAACAAATATGGCTTTTTTTCTATACCACTTAATTTTATTGATGCTGGAATTTTATTTGTTTTTTTTAATTGCAATTATGCAAAAAAAAGTTCAAAAATGTATATTACAGCAGGGCAGTTTCTAGGCTAAATTGCTCCCAGGGCGAGGGTGTTAAAATTGTGCTCCCCCGGGCTCAAAAATGTTATGTGCGATATTTAGCCCCCCAGTACTGCTATAGGTGATCCAGTGTAGATTAGCCAGACATAGGTGGCCCCAGTGTAGATTAGCAAGCTATAGGTGGCCCAGTATAGGCTAGCCAGCCATAGGAGCCTCAAGTATAGGTTAGCCAGCCATAGGTGTGTCCTCTATATGTTAGACAGCCATAGGTGCCTCCACTATAGTTAAGCCAGCCACAGGTGCCTTCAGTATAGGTTAGGCAGTCATAGGTGCATTCTGTGTTGGCTAGTCAGCCAGCCATAGGTGCCTTCAGTATTGGTCCCCCCCCCCCCCCCCGCAGGGTTTACAGAAGAGAAGGGCGAGCAGCGGCAGTACATAGACCTGACTCCTCCCTCTCCTCGGGTCCCCTCCGTGCTCCCCCCTCCATTGATGACAAGTGAAGTGCGGCAGCAAGGGGGTTTGCAATTACTCACCTTCTGGGCTCCAGGCATGTCCACGTGCTTTCTCTCCCTGAACATCGCCGGTGCACACAGGAAGTAGTGTAACTACTACTTCCTACTTCCCATGAGTGGCGGCGATGTTCAGAGAGAGAGCAGCCCGGCCACACATGGACATGCCTGGAGCCCAGGAGGTGAGTAATTGCCAACTCTCCACTGCCGCACTGGCCATCAATGGAGGAGAGAGCATGGAGGGGACCCGAAGAGAGGGAAGGAGGAGTTGGATCCCGCTCCCTGCAGCTGAGTCCTATGTACTGCTGCTGCTGCTCCCCACCTCCCTCACAGCACCCCCCCCCCCACCCCCCATAGAGCCCCAGGCGGTCCCCCAGTCAGAAAACACCCCCTGAGGTATCTATCCATAGGTACACTGAAAATTTTGGCTGCATAGATTCTTGGTGAAATTTGATGAAATGTATGACAACAAAATGAAAGTCATTTTTTTCTATTCAGATATGTCAGGGGTTTTTTTGTTTTTCACAGATGTGCTTTGGAAAATGATTGAAATTCACCCCAAAAATTATTCAGCAATTCCTTTTAAAGGGACTCCGAGCAGTGCAGAAACTATGGAAAGATGCACATCATTTTAAAGCTCTCTTTCTCCTCTTTCCAATGATATATAAACCGCCACCCTACGCCTTTTAGTTTTCGCTATTTTCGCGATTGAAATTGCCGCGGCCGCGATTTCGATCGCAAAAATAGAGAAAACTAAAAGGCGTGGGGCAACGATTTAGGTATCGTCAGAAAGAGGAGAAAGAGAGCTTTAAAATGATATCCATCAAGCCATAGTTATATTGTATTACACAGGGCGACTTTTTGTCAAAGTCAGCAGCTGCATTCAGCAAAATGGAGCTGCTGACACTGGGGAAAGTGTCGTCCTGTGTAATACAATATAACTATGGCTTGATGGATATCATTTTAAAGCTCTTTCTCCTCTTTCTGACGACACCTAAATCGTTGCCCTACACCTTTTAGTTTTCTCTATTTTTGCGATCGAAATCGCGGCCGCGGCAATTTCAATCGCGAAAATAGAAAAAACTAAAAGACGTAGGGTGGTGGTTTATATATCATTGGAAAGAGGAGAAAGAGCGCTTTAAAATGATATGCATCTTTCCATAGTTTCTGCACTGCTCGGAGTCCCTTTAAATAAAACGAAATATGTGCAGCTAGATTGGTGAAAAGCAGTGTCCTTAAAAAGTTGCCACACAGGGTTCAGCCACACTATAAGCGCTTTTCTGAGCACTTGTGATCATGGGCGTCCGCAGAAAATTTCCCAGTGGGGGGGCAAAAGTGGGGGGGGTTGAAGTAATGCGGCGCGCGTAGCGCGCCGCACCGAAAAATGGGCGCATCCATGCAACACAACATGGGCGTGGTCATGGCTGGAGCCAAATATACACGAACTTAGAAGTGGTGTAAGTGGGTCTACCCAGCAAAATGTTAGATGAAACCACCTTTTCTACAAAAATAATGCCCACAAGAAATATTTGGCAGGAGCATTCTGAGGAGTAGCAGGAGCATTCCCACACTGAAATACCGCACACCGCAAATACCACGCACACACACACTGCACAAACCAAACACATAACACACCACACTGCACAAACTGCTTACACCATACACACTGCAAATAACACACACACACACACACACACACACACACACACACACACACACACACACACACACACACACACACACACACACACACACACACACACACACACACACACACACACACACACACACACACACACACACACACACACACTGCAAAAACCAAACACATACCGCACAAACTGCTTACACCATACACACTGCAAATACTGCACACATCACATACACCACACACACTGCACAAATCAAAAACATACAGCACACCACAGCGCACAAACTGCTTACACCATACACACTGCAAATACCGCTCACCGCAAATACCACACACACACACACTGCAAAAACCAAACACATACCGCACACCACACCGCACAAACTGTTTACACCATACACACTGCAAATACAGCGCACACACACACACACACACTGCACAAACCAAACACATACCGCACACCACAGCGCACAAACTGCTTACACCATACACACTGCAAATACTGCACACATCACATACACCACACACACTGCACAAACCAAACACATACCGCACACCACAGCGCACAAACTTCTTACACCATACACACAGCAAATACCGCACACCGCAAATACCACACACACACACTGCAAAAACCAAACACATACCGCACACACAGCGCACAAACTGCTTACACCATAACCACTGCAAATACTGCACACATCACATACACCACACACACTGCACAAACCAAACACATACCGCACACCACAGCGCACAAACTGCTTACACCATACACACTGCAAATACCGCACACCGCAAATACCACACACACACACACACACTGCAAAAGCCAAACACATACCGCACACCACAGCGCACAAACTGCTTACACCATGTACACTGCAAATACCACACACCACAAATAACACACACACACACACACACACACACACACACACACACACACACACACACACACACACACACCAACTGCTTACACCATACACACTGCAAATACTGCACACATCACATACACCACACACACTGCAAAAATCAAACACATACCGCACACCACACCGCACAAACTGTTTACACCATACACACTGCAAATACCGCACACCGCAAATACCACACACACACACTGCACAAACCAAACACATACCGCACACCACAGCGCACAAACTGCTTACACCATACACACTGCAAATACTGCACACATCACATACACCACACACACTGCACAACCAAACACATACCGCACACCACAGCGCTCAAACTGCTTACACCATACACACTGCAAATACCACACACCGCAAATACCACACACACACACTGCACAAACCAAACATAACACACACCACCCCGCACAAACTGCTTACACCATACACACTGCAAATACCACACACATCACAGACACACACCTCACAAATCGCCCACACCACACATACTGCACACACCACATACCGCTCACACCGCAAATACCACAGAAATCACACTCCACACTGCACAAACTGCCCACACCACACACTGCAAATACCGCACACACAGCTCCATATCAATGTGCATTCACTCAGGCAAAAACACACACATATATACAAACACACACATATATACAAACACACACACCAGTTTTTTAAAAGGCCATTTGTCCAGCAGTACACTGTGGTACCTGTAGACTGTTTTGCAGCACCCATCCAGTGCAGGAGTGTGACTCCAGTATGCTATATTCAGCCCGGAGATTCTGAGTTTGCAGGATAGTGGAGGAGGGGGGTGTGTACAGGAAAGCCAGCGCGCTGTGATAACATCAAGATCCCCCTGCTGTGTCTTCTCTCACCTCCTCAGCCGTGTCAACAAGGCGAGCCTGGGATGCTGAACAGCCATGGGAACCCTGTCATCAGTCAGCCTCCCTGGACAACTGGCTGTTGCAGGCAGCTTTCCCATCCTGTACAATGTGCTGCTTCGAGAGAGCTGCTTCCGTCCCTGAAACTGTGCGGCGCCATATTGTTGTAGCCCAGCACAGAAACAGCAGCTTCTGATTGGCCCTTAGCTCAGAATCACAGCACGAAAACATGCCCAGCCCACAGTTGCCGGCCCGTCCAATGATTTACGGATCCGGCAGTGACAGAAATTTGGCAACACAGCCGCCCGCCCCTGCCCGCTATCGCTGACTATACAGCTGCCCAGGGAGAGTGACTGTCCCCCTGAGAGCTGTCTTTGACTGGCGGCTTAATACTTCCGGGTTCGGGTGGCTAGGGGGGGGCAGCAGCTGGCCAGGGGGTGGCGTCTGCCCCATTTTGCCATACGTGCGGACGCTCATGCTTGTGATTGAACGCTTTTTAAAAATTGCTCCCATCCACTTTCCTTAAAATCGCGGTAAAAATCGCAGTGAGTTTTTTGTGCACATGTTTGCTGCGATTTTAATGTAATGAATGTGAGTGATTTTTAAAAAGCGCTCAGAAAGCGCTGATCATTCACAAAGTGCTCAGAAAAGCGCTTATAGTGTGGCTGAGCCTTAAATGAGGTTTCAATGAACAGAAATTACATGCTCGTCTCTTCCAGTGTAGACTTTCGATGAAGTCTGAGGTACAGAAACTGTAGCATTCTCAACAAAATTACCATATTTAGTAAATGACACCCCTGAGGTATCTTTCCATGGGTGCTTTTAAAATTTTGGCTGCATAGATTGGTGAAAATTGATGAAACTGATGACAAAAAAAGATTGAAATTCACCCCAAAATGATTGTCTTTTCCAGTGTAGGCCGCTTTCAATGAAGTCTGAGGTACAGATACTGTAAAAATACCACATTCAGTACAGTATCTGTACTTCAGTCTTCATTGAGGGGCCTACACATCAAGGTTTCAAAGAGCAGAGATTACATGTTTGTCTTTTCCAGTGTAGGCCACTTTCAATGAAGTCTGAGGTACGGATATTGAAAAATTCACGCCAAAACTACCCATTCAGTAAATGACACCCCCTGAAGAAGTATCTGTCCATTGGTGCTTTGAAAATTTTGGCTGCATAAATTATTGGTGATCAATAGGTGATGTCCGTTTAGTGACAACTTTTTCTGGTACAGATAATTTGGTAAACTACACCCCCTGAGGTATCTATCCCTGGGTGCTTTAAAAATTTTGGATGCATAAATTATTGCAACACGGGAGTCAATATTGGCTCAAAATTCCTCAATTGTACTTAGCTAGTGTCACAGGTCTCGACACATTGATATGAGTCTAAAAGACTGTATTGAAATTTATTATAAAATAGAAATGTATAATAAAATACAATAAAATGAGAGATCACAACCTAGTGTTTAGAACTCAAACCCAGGTGAGTGTCTTTGCCCATCCCCCCCACTCGCACACTTGCTAGTGTACATATATCATGTGCGGACAGCAATATGTCCGTGCACACAGTCCGTGGGGTGTGGCTAGCCCTGAAAAACTGGGTTTCGATGCACAGGTGTTTATGGTAAAATACCAGTATTGTGTAGGGTATACAAATGTCCAGACCTATGGCAACAAAAGACACGGTTCAAACAGAGCTGACAGGATTCCTCAAGTATGTCTGCCCTTTGTACCTACAGCAGTCGCTTAAGGTCACCCTCACACAAATACTAATTGCAGCCAGGAGTTATATACAAGGATTAGAGAGTGCAATACATATATACAGTGCTAACAGTGCTCGACATGTTTCACCTTAAACGATGATTCGTCAGAGAAAATCACATTTTTCCACTGCTTGAGGGACCAATTCTGGTGGTTTCTACACCACTCTAAACGCTTTGAAACATTTGTCTTTGAGAGCAGAGGTTTTCTAATTTCAGTTCTTCTGTGGAATCCAGATTTGTGCAGCTCACATGATTAGCATGTGACGCTTGGTGTAATGGAGCGCACACGCAGCCCAGGGGGGGCAGAGGAATCGCTATGCGCCAGCCAGAAGTGAACAGGGGAGGACATACTGCGCACACAGGGCGCAGTATGTCCGGGTGAGGGGTCAAGAGAGTCGCCGGACACCGGGGGAATATTAGACTAATGGCGGCAGACGGAGGGGGGTGGAAGGAGGACGAGAGGTATGTAATTTTAACCCCCAACACACTACAGCTATAATTTTTTTCGGTTGAGGTATCCTTTAATGGGAACCATTAGATGTACCCACATTTAGCTTGCCTAGGGCCTGATGAATGTTCTTTGTTCCTGTCTGTACCCTCTACAAGTACTCTTACCAAGGACTAGTTTTGATTTCTATTTCTATTTAACAGCTACTCTTCAGCTATATCCTAAGTTTAGTTAAAATACATCTCTGGTGTACATAAAAAAAAAAAAAAAACACAGGTACACTAATGCTTAAAGAGAACCTGTACTGAGTAAAATTATTTAAAATAAACACATGAGGTAACTTCAAATGAACATTACATACTTACCTTGCCATCAGTTCCTCTCAGAAGCTCACCATTTTCTTCCTACAGTGATCCCTTCCAGTTCTGACAACATTTTGTCAGAACTGAAATATATCAGTTGCTGTCAGTTATATATCAGTTGCTGTCAGTTACAGCTGAGAGGAGAACTGATGTGTCCATGTTTCCCTATGGCTCAAGTGGGCGATGTTACAGTTTAACACTCTGCTGACCAGGAAGCTGTTAGGGGTAATAGCCATTTTCAAAATGGAGGACAGAGAATTCCATTGATCACAGTGGACAAACAGGACGCAGGAGAGGAAAAATAGATTGAGGAGTAGACTACACAGGAGGTAAGTATGACTTGTGTATGTTTATTTTGTCTTTTAATTTTCATTTGAGGTTTTCTTTAAATATTGGTGTCCCAACACATTGTCTGTTTAACATGATTCACTGGAACCCCGTATCAGCTGGGTTCCAGTGCGTAGATCTGCCCCCTTGCAGAAAATGGCCCTGGCCTTTTCTATACCAGATATAGAAAAAGTAGAAGTCTTTTTCTGCAAGGTGGCAGGGCTACACGCTGGAACCCAGTAGATGTGGGGCTCTGGTGAATCTTATTATACAGACAACATACTGGGCCATTTACCTTGACAATGACACACCAGGGTGGCTGGGAGGGTAAAGTGTCAGCTTCCTAGCCAGGAGTTTTTTTTCCCCGCAAAGGAGATGCCGTCTTAATGTACAGTAGCTTTAAAATTCCTAATTGTTGACAATGATAAGATGCCTTTTATGTTACATACTTTTAAGTTAGTAATATGCAAATTAGAGGGGTCTGATTGTATGGAATCCTAAACTGAGGAATCAAAGGATTTTTGTACCAACTCCACAGCCCTGGGACATACTACACATGCGCAGTGTAGTATGTCCAGGTCAGAGGGCACAGACCGCGCCGACCAGTATCTAAAGCACATGGCCAATTACTAGAAAACTGAGAGTGATGCTGGGGCACAGGAGGTGTGGTAAGCATCTGCACAACTAACCACACACACACACAGTTGGCGTAGTTTTTTTTGATATTTTAAGAGCTAAGGTAGCCTTTAAGCGAGGAGCGCATACTAGGTAGTTGCCTGTGATATTGTTAATTCGCTACAGCTAGCTGCTTGGCTTCCCTTGCTGTTGCTTCCTTTTACTTACCTGATACCTTGCCTGAACACTGATTTTTCTACTGCCTGCTGCCTGGACTGACCCTTTCCTGCCTGAACACTCTGTCTATTCCTGTTCTGTCTGATATTTGTGTATGACCCTTGGCTTGCTAATGTTGAGATTGTTTACAATTGTTTTCGACAGCTATCTTATATGTGTATGACCCCTGCCTTGCTGACATTTTCTAACGATTTCTAACTACGCTTGTTGCCTGAATCATTGTTTATTGGCATGTGGTAGTACCATATACCTTGGTGAAAATTGCAGAGGTAGATTAGGGCATAGGGACTTGTATAAGGCGGTGGATCTACTAATACTTACTATACCCTAACAAGCCACATATGAGCAATTATGACCAGTACTTGTGGTAGCCTGTGTGCAATTTGGAGTGTGATTTGAGCACTCCATCATGGTGGTGATGTGACAACATTTGACATACCTTGCATTCATTGGGGATTTTATTTTTGTCTGTTGTACTGTTAGTTTTGCTAGTGCTAGAGATTAGGGACAAGTTTAAACCAGTGTTTCCCTAACCTGTTCTCATGACCCACCAAGAGTGCATATTTTGCACATATGCACAGCGGGAGTAGTTAGTCTCTCAGCTATGTGGATTAACTTACTGTGTGGATTTCCACAAGACATGAACTGTTGGAAGGTCATGAGGACAGGTTTGAAAAATGCTTAGTTAAGCTTTTCAGATTTACAATTCGAGGGTGAGATAGGTGGTTAACCCCCCCCATACATGCACATAAACACACTATAAAACACATCCTATATGATATAAACCATATGCCATATAATTCATGCTGCCACCATGTACCTCAAATGTACTGACAATATCATGACCCCCTCAGAACAAATCTCAACATGTCCCCCAGAGAAAATTTCAAGTACCATGTCCTTCACATTGTAAGATCAGATATCATGTCCCACACATCAATCAAGACATATATACCTCACATAGTGTGCAAAGTTTACATTAGAGAATACATGTTCACGGACTAATGGCATGTGGAAGTATGTGGTCGACTGTTAGTATAATATGGAATGGATATGTTATGGCATTCAAAGGCTGCCATAATGGTTAAGTACGTGAAACAAGATGACTAGGTAGCATGGAGGGAGGAAGGGTAGTAGGGGGTCAGAACTGGTTACATGGAATTGAATGGATAGATGTAAGCTTTACTGTGGCATAGTGGAAAGCACTGAATCTTGGCCAGGGCACAATCTGTATGTAGTTTGTATGCTCCTGCTATGTTTTCAGACTTCATATTCATCCAAAATCCCCAAAACATCCCCAAACAAGCCTATAGAGAAAACATTAAACTGTGACTATGGTATTGATTGAATTGTGAGTTCCTCTGAGTACAGTCAGTGACATGATAAGGTACTCAGTGCTGCAGAATTATTATTATTACTGTATTTATATAGTGCCAACATCTTCTGTAGCATTGTACATAGTACAACATAGTAGAGAGCATAGATACATGCGAAGTTTAAAACTTTATACAATCTGGACATTCAGCAATACACATACAAATGCCAACATAGTTGATATACATATGCTAAAAAATGAAATAAAGGGAACTCTTAACCCAGTGTAACTCAGTCAGTCACACTTCTGTGAAATCAAACTGTCCACTTAGGTAGCAACTCTGACAGTTTCACCAGCTGTTGTGCAAATGGAATAGACAACAGGTAAAAATTATAGGCAATTAGCAAGACATCCCAATAAAGGATTGGTTCTGATATTTTGGTTAATTTTGAATGCTGACGGTGCTTTCACTCTAGTGGTAGCATGAGACGAGGTCTACAACCCACACAAGTAGCTCAGGTAGTGCATCTCATCCAGGATGAGCTGTGGCAAGAAGGTTTTCTGTGTCTGTCAACGTAGTGTTCAGATGTCCAGAGCATGGAGGGCGCTACCAGGAGACAGGCCAGTACATCAGGAGACGTAGAGGAAGGCCATAGGAGGGCAACAACCCAGCAGCAGGACCGCCACCTCCGCCTTTGTGCAAGGAGGAACAGGAGAAGCGCTGCCAGAGCCCTGCAAAATGACCTCCAGCAGGCCACAAATGTGCATATGTCGGCTCAAACGGTCAGAAACAGATTCCATGAGGGTGGTATGAGGGCCCAACATCCACAGGTGGGGTTTGTGCTTATAGCTCAACACCTTGCAGGACATTTGGTGTTTGCCAGACAACACCAAGATTGGCAAATTCGCCAATGGCGCTCTGTGTTCTTAACAGATGAAAGCAGGTTCACACTGTGCATATGTAACATGAGTCTGGAGAATGTTCTGCTGCCTGCAACATCCTCCAGCATGACTGGTTTTGCAGTGAGTCAGTAATGGTGTGTGGGGCATTTCTTTGGGTGGCTGCACAGCCCTCCATGTGCTCACCAGAGGTAGCCTGACTGCAATTAGGTACCGAGATGAGGTCCTCAGACGCCTTGTGAGACCATATGCTGGTGCGGTTGGCCCCTGGGTTCCTCCTAATGCAAGACAATGCTAGACCTCCTACCTGGAGTGTCAACAGTTCCTGCAA
The DNA here is from genome assembly GCF_040937935.1 of Hyperolius riggenbachi. Lineage (NCBI taxonomy): Eukaryota > Metazoa > Chordata > Amphibia > Anura > Hyperoliidae > Hyperolius > Hyperolius riggenbachi. The sequence continues at coordinate 173,932,069 of NC_090652.1, read as the reverse complement.
GACAAAGATATTGATGCTATGGACTGGCCCGCCCTTCCCCAGACCTGAATCCAATTTTTTTCTCTCAATTCCAATACATACTTCACTATATTGGGCTCTCGGTTTTCTTTCTTTCGTATCCTGAATCCAATTGAGCACATCTGGGACAAAATGTCTCGCTCCATCCACCAATACCACATTGCACCACAGACTGTCCAGGAGTTGGTGGATGCTTTAGTCCAGTTCTGGGAGGAGATCCCTCAGGAGACTATCCACAGCCTCATCAGGAGCATGCCCAGGCGTTGTAGGGAGGTCATATAGGCACGTGAAGGCCACACACACTGCTGAGCCTCACTTTGTCTTGTTTTAAGGACAATACATCAAAATTGGATCAGCCTGCAGTGTTTTTTCCCACTTTAATGTTTAGTGTGACTCCAAATCCAGACCTACATGGGTTGATAATGTTGATTTCCATTCATCATTTTTGTGTGAATTTGGTGTTAGCACATTCAACTATGTAACAAATGAAGTATTTAATAAGAATATTTAATTCATTCAGATCTAGGATGTCTTATTTTTGTGTTCCCTTTATTTTTTTGAGCGATGTATAAATAGATAATACTAATAAAGTAGTACATTAGACTATAACTATGGTAGGATTGGATTGTGAGCTCCTCTGAGGTCAGTTAGTGACATGACTATGCATTCTGTAACATTCTGCAGATGTCAGTGTTATATAAATACATATTAATAATGATATGATAGGACCAGGGCCGGCCCGCCCATGAGGCGGGGTGAGGCGGGTTCCTCAGGCGGCAGAAAGTGGGGGGCGGCACCAGATGACGTGGCTGTGATAGCGGGGGGGGGGGGGGGGAGCCAGAGCCACGGTGAGGGCAGCCCGACCTCTCCCTCCCTCTCCCCGTCCGCTCTCCATGCTCCCCCCTCGGACTTTAGGCAGCAGAGTTAGCGCGCAGGGAAGTGCTGTTGTACACAGCTGTTACTCACCTCCCTGGATCCGATCGCCGCTCCCGCCCTGCTGGTTTCCTCTCTGCCTAGCCGGCTGATACACACGCGGCTGCTTCCTGTGTAAACAGGAAGCAGCGTGTGTATCAGCAGCGGCTACATTGCAGAGAGGACACCAGCAGGGCGGGAGCGGCTACCTAACTATCCTATACTGGGGGGCACCTATCTAATCTAACCTGTACTGGGGGCAGCTACCTATCTATCTATCCTATACTGGGAGGCACCTACCTAATCTAACCTGTACTGGGGGCAGCTACCTATCTATCCTATACTGGGGGGCAGCTACCTATCTAACCTATACTGGGGGGCAGCTACCTATCTAACCTATACTGGGGGGCAGCTACCTATCTAACCTATACTGGGGGGCAGCTACCTATCTAACCTATACTGGGGGGCAGCTAGCTATCTAACCTATACTGGGGGGCAGCTACCTATCTAACCTTATACTAGGGGGCAGCTACCTATCTAACCTATACTGGGGGGCAGCTACCTATCTAACCTATGCTGGGGGGCAGCTACCTATCTATCCTATACTGGGGGGCAGCTACCTATCTAACCTATACTGGGGGGCAGCTACCTATCTAACCTATACTGGGGGGCAGCTACCTATCTAACCTACACTGGGGGGCAGCTACCTATCTAACCTATGCTGGGGGGCAGCTACCTATCTATCCTATACTGGGGGGCACCTACCTAATCTAACCTGTACTGGGGGCAGCTACCTATCTATCCTATACTGGGGGGCACCTACCTAATCTAACCTGTACTGGGGGGCAGCTACCTATCTAACCTATACTGGGGGGCAGCTACCTATCTAACCTATACTGGGGGCAGCTACCTATCTATCCTATACTGGGGGGCACCTACCTAATCTAACCTGTACTGGGGGCAGCTACCTATCTATCCTATACTGGGGGGCACCTACCTAATCTAACCTGTACTGGGGGGCAGCTACCTATCTAACCTATACTGGGGGGCAGCTACCTATCTAACCTATGCTGGGGGGCAGCTACCTGTCTAACCTATGCTGGGGGGCAGCTACCTGTCTAACCTATGCTGGGGGCAGCTACCTATCTAATCTATACTGGGGGCACCTACCTAATCTAACCTATACTGAAGGGCAGCGACCTAATCTAACCTATACTGGGGGGAAGCTACCTATCTAACCTATACTGGGGGCACTTTTCTAACCTGTATTGGGGGCACCTACCTACCTAGCTAGCCTATACAGGTGGCAACTATACTGGCTACCTATACTGGGGGCACCTACCTAACTAACCTATACTGGGGGTACCTACCTATCTAACCTATGCTGGGGGCAACTATACTGGCTACCTATATTGGAGGCACCTACCTAGCTAACCTGTACTGGGGGCACCTACTTATCTAACTTATACCGGGGCGGGGGGGGGTGCCTGCCTATCTAACATATACTGGGGGCAACTATACTGGCTACCTATACTGGAGGCAACTACCTGGCTAACCTATACTGGGGGCAACTTTACTGGCTCACC